>NC_141617.1:45259651-45559651 GCF_047967505.1 Dipteris shenzhenensis
CCCCATTGTAAAGAAAGATAAAGAACACAAGTGTTTTTTCTTATGCTCATGAGACAACAAAATGCATGACATGGGAAACCAATGGGGTCTTACTTTTGATGTTTGTATGTATGTATGTATGTATATACATACATACATACATACATACATATATATATATATATATATATGTATATGTTGATGCATATATGTATATATTGATGTATATATTGATGCATACAATTTTGATATATGGAGAAAATGGACATGAAAATCATCTAAATTGGCTCTTGCCGTTTGATTTGATATATGACATGACGCCATTTGGATTTGTAAGTCCAAAGATATGGGGTCCTACTTTTAGGGCTTGAATGCCTGAAATAGGTAGCATGTTAACGCGCTGCTATTTCATCATTTAGGCCTCAAAAGTAGGACCCCATTGTGTTGCCAATGGGGTCTTACTTTTGAGGCCTAAATGCATTCAGACCCTAAAAGTAGCATCCTGTATCTTTGGACTTGCATATCCGAATGGGGTCATGTCATATATCAAATCGAATGGCAAGATCCAATTTAGATGGTTTTCATGTCCATTTTCTCCATCAACTAAAACTATATTCATCAAATAATGTTGTTTATCAATTTTTGGCATACCCCCCCCAAAATCAAGATCCCCATTGCAAAGAAAGGTAAGGAACACAAGTGCTTGTTCTTATGCTCATGAGACAACAAAATGCATGAAATAGGCAACCAATGGGGTCCTAATTTTGTTGTATGTATGTATATATGTATGTATATACATACATATATATTTATATGTGTATATATATATATGTGTGTGTGTGTGTGTGTGTGTATACACACACACACACACACACACACACACACATGTATGTATGTATGTATGTGTGTGTATATATATATATATATATACATGCATATGTATGTATATATTGATGCATATATTGATGCATATCTTGATGTATATATTCATGCATACAGTTTTGATTAATGGAGAAAATAGGCATGAAAACCATCTAAATTGGCTCTTGCCATTCGATTTGATATAGGACATGATCCCATTGGGATTTGTAAGTCCAAAGATATGGGGTCCTACTTTTACAGCCTGAATTCCTAAAATAGGTAGCTTGTTAATGTGCTGCCTATTTCATGCATTTAGGCCTCAAAAGTAGGACCTCATTTGGTCCTACATGGGGTCCTACTTTTGAAGCCTAAATGTATGAAATAGGCAGCGCATTGACGCGCTACCTATTTCAGGCATTCAAGCCCTAAAAGTAAGACCCCGTATCTTTGGAATTACAAATCCAAATGGGGTCATGTCATACATCAAATCGAATGGCAAGAGCCAATTTAGATGTTTTCATGCCTATTTTATCTATTTAATAAAACTATATGCATCAAATAATGTTGTTTATCAATTTTTGGCATACACCCCCAAAATCAAGACCCCCATTGGAAAGAAAGGTAAGGAACACAAGTGCTTGTTCTTATGTTCAGGAGACATTAAAAAAGAGGCCTGGTAGCCTAAAAATGGTAGCGCATCAATGCACTATCATCTTTGGGTTGCTAGGTCTCTTTTTTGTTGTCTCACGAGCATACATATGGAGGTTATTACACAATATAACTAAGAAGTAGTATTGAAGTAGTTCTACAATTTGGATTAGGAAGAATATAATAATCGAATACATTTTTTTTTCAATACATATTGCTAGTGAGACTACCAAAAAGAGGCTCTACCCCTCATGATGTCTCTGGATACAGAATATGAGATTGCTTGCTATAGTTGGAAACATTGCGTGGGCAAAGCCACTATATGCCTCAAGTGTTGGAAATTGATGTATGGCTCAAGTGCTAGAATGTGCAAATCATGGCCAAAATCAAGACCCCTTAGAGATTCCATGAGGGCTATCCTTTTACTACTACACATGTCACCTTTAGTCGAGGGCATAACCATTCGTCATCACAGGCAGTAGGTTCATGGGACCCCATCCCATGATCCAAGGCATTATTCAAAGACAAAGTATTTATGACCATTCCCAAATCGAGTTTGCCAATTCCTAATCTGATTGATTTCATTTACTGGACTTGCAATGCTTGCAAAGCCCTTGCTTAAGATTGAATGAGCCTCTTGATTTGGGGGGTATAATGGTAAGAAATGGCTTAACATGCCCAAAATCAAAAGGCTCATTCAAGCTTAAGCAAGGGTTTTGCAGGTCTTGTTTTTGGGTGGCAAAAGCACGAAAAATGACAGCAGTTTTTGACTAACTTTTTTTATGAATGCATGATACTTGTATATGGTCAAAGAAGGTATATTATCATTTTTGAATGACAACATTACTCTATGCTCCATTTAGACCTATATTAGAAACTATGATCACTAGATATTACATAAATGTATTGCTCCATTATATCCTATACTAAAAACTATTTTGACCCAAATACATAATGCCAATTGAGGTTAGTACTTATGACAAGTGATGAAAACAATCTAATGGTATGAATGAGATCTTGTAAATTTTGGATGTATAATATGGGTACTATGTTGATTGAGCTATTTTTCTAAGGGAATATTTTCAATTTAATTACTAAATACATACTTACAATGGTGACCTGATTCCCATCTATATGTATAACCAAGTTTTACTTTGTGTAAAAAAAAAAGCTTTTGCATAAGGTTAAAATTCGAATAGTATTTATATTTGTTTAAGACTACCCATTGAGCTGGCTCCTATCATTATATTGAACATGATAATGTTCATGAAGATTTTATGAATACAAATAGATAGCATTGGCTCTCTTTTTAGTGGTTGGGAATGAACCTTAAAAGTACCCTAAAACGACTATGTATTCCCTTATTTGTAGCATGGAAGTGATCATGGTAGAGTGGCATAATCCCTATTTTGCTTTTTTCATAGCTTCTTTTGCTACTCATGGTTGGCGGATAGACCACGGCATCGATCCGAAGAGATATTTGGCTTTTTGCTTCAACTTGCTTGACTAGACTTTCCTTGATGATTGTTCGATTGTGCATGATGAGTAGTCACTGGCTTAATTGATGCATTAAGTGCAATGTTTTCCTAAAAGTTTTTCATACTACAGGATATGAGTTTGCTTATAGGGGTGGAAATAGAAGCTTGTTAATGCCTGGTGCATATTTTCCGTTAGATGCAGCAGGATACTAGTTATAGAGTGTCTTTGCCAATTATTTCACTTGAATCATGCTCCTCTAATGCTTGAGTTTGTGGTCACGTATTGAGTTTAACATAATAGTCTACAGGAACTGGATGAACACTCAACATAGTGGTTAGATGCATTCATTTCTACTTCCGATAGAACTATCATTCAGACATTGGTCATAATAGAAGTATGGAGGGCTAAAATCCTTTTTTGGCTCCCTAAGTTTTTTAAAGCATGGTATTGTCCAGATTACATAGGTATTTTCACTAAGCAAAGTTAATCCTTATGATGAAAATGTGTTTTTTTTCTTTTGACATAGTTAGTTCTGTTTCCATGTTTTTGGATCGAATGTATGGATGATCTTCTGCAAGCATAAAAGACATGATATGTACATGTAGCACATGATCATGTTTACATATTTTCAGTCATATATTCTACCTTGTGATCTATCATTATCTTGCTATGTGGATGTTCAATCTGAGTAGTATTTGCTTTTTTTACCGCAAATTTTATGTATTGTTGTGTCTCTACCTCTCCACAATGACTCAAATGTGATAGTATGGGGATGAAAGAGAAGTTAATTGTGGGTTTCAGGCATGTCTTCATTGTTGGAATATGTTTAATTTGCTTATGATCACATCAATTGTTCCAATGATATTGAGAGGAATAAGATGTTAGATGAGGTTCTCGCTTGCTTGAAACCTATTTAATCTTGCTCACTTATTTGGGGCTGCTCGCTTTTCTCCGCTCACTTTTTGGTAATCCTCGGGAGATTAAGAGCACAATTCCAACCTCGAACATAAGGAGCGGGGTGAGCAAAGCACCTAAATACGGACTCATTTTTCTATGGGGCATTCATAACATTGAGCCTCGGGCCCTTATAACATCTACAAGTTAAAAAGCCCATATATAAAAGGCAGTCCAAATGCTAAACAACAAACGTCTCAAATATTCGAAGTGGGCTCATTTATTTTCTTGTTACATAGTAGATTGGTAATGGATGGTTCTTCTTTGATTATCCCTCTCTTCTTCTCACATTGGGGTTGTTTTGCAAAAAAAGCAATGCTTCCTGTATCTCATGCCCCCCTTTTTCATTACTCCATTAAGTAATTCTCATTTTCAATTTCATAAGCTCCTACCATAATTTTCCTTATCATTCCAAGGTTCAAAATCTTGATGAGACTTATTCCTTCATGACCATCATGTTGATTATCTGTGGCGTAATACTCTTTTTCTTATATGATTCTTTTCCCCCATCTTTACATTGTGTTATATCAACTATATACTGAGACCACTGTATAGGGGGAAATGTATGCGGGCTTGTTAGTATATACATTAATGGGGCTAATCTTCTAATTTATTCCTAGGCTTAAGCATTAATGAAGATGTAAAAGGGAACCCATGAGAGGGCTTTAATAGAAGGCCAGCTCTTGTAAGACACGTGGCACCAAAGAATAAGCCAATTGGCAAGCATTGGGTGCATGGGGGAGGGTTCCAAGGAGTGAAAGCTAAACTTAAAAGGAAATCTCGAGATAAAGATATCATAGAAGAAAAAAACATAACAAAGAAACAAGCTCATATATGAGGAAGTCATCATTGGGTGGTATATGAGAGTGATCCTTCTATTTCCTAGGGGGACCACTATCTAAAACCCTATATAGCACATGCAATCAAGGGGTATTAAAATAAACCCCTACCTATAAAATAACCTATATTCACCCCATCTTTAGATGATAAAAGTATCCCTTATGTATGCATATGTTTTGTAATTGCATAAACATAGAAAACCCCTTCTATTGATTGCACATGCTATCTTACATATTTCTTACTAACCCTCCCTGGTTTTGTTGTAGCTATCTTCACATGGGTGTCAGAACCTAGTTATCATCCTTATTGGTGTGGATGTTTTCAAAGTAATGATGGTGTTAACTATTCGAGCTATAAGGTAAAAGAAACGTTTGATGTTGTGAAGGAATTTTAAAAGGCACATTAGCTCATTGGCTGTTCATTTAGGTTTTTTGGGCTTAGGGATGTGTTCGATGGCACCTCAATATGTCAATTCTTCATCCAAGTTTTCATGGTTTTGAGCATGAGTGCTAAAAACTTGACCGCACAATAGTGTTCCTTCTACCTAGGAGCAGTTTTTTCGATGATTATTTGGATATTTTTGAAGTGTGCAACTTAGAAACTACGTCTTGTATATTTTTCACACATTCCAACAATGGGATATGATTGAAACCATTTTTGTATATAAAGACTTATCTATATTAAAATTGAAAATCTTCTATAGAGTCAGTACAAGGTGTTTGTTGAAATAAACAAACTACTTTAGCCCTCACTAAAGAGAAAGCTATGAAAGGTGTAGATATGTTGATGAGATACTACAAGACGGCTAGCCCTTCCTCGTACTTGTAACACAAAAGTATTATAATCCCCAAGATCTATGTTGGTGCTAGTAAGGGCATGGAATGGATGACATCCATGATCATGCTTTTCTTTTCTTGCATGAATAGACTACATGAGTATTGATTGGTTATATCAAACTAATGATCGACGACTTCGTCATTGTGCATCATAAACAAGAAAAGAAGAAAGCCACATCATATTAAAATTGGAGAACTTTATTAAAAAGCCACATCACAGACTCCTTTTTAACCCCTCTCCATTTCCTTTATAAAAAAGAAAAGGTCCCTTTTATCCTAATCTCTTTTGTTCCAAGGCCAAGATTGATCACATGAATTTTAGAAATTGAGCTAAGAGGTTGGGATTGAAAGAGTTGACTTTGCAGATTGAGTAATAAGGATTGACTTTGAAGAGCAAGATAAAAAAAGGGCATGTTCATGTATCAAAAGAGGACCGATTTGAGTTCCAGCTTTATTTTATTTTTTCAAGAAAAAGAATTCTAATAAGTGTGAAACAGGCCCATGAGAGGAAGCTCAAGACATAGATACATCATACAAGCATGAAAATGAACAAATAGCTCCTCAGAGCGAATGACATTTGACTTCAATTTTGAATTCCAAGACCTAGAAAAATTATGGGGAAGTAAATCCTACATTCTCCTTCCTAGATGAATCTTTTACTTTATTCTTTTTTTGAATAATTGCATTCCATGCTAATTCTAGAGCAAAAAAGTTCTATCACAAAAAGTGGGAAAAGAACGAGGAAAGGAAAAGTGATTGTTGAAGAAGATACCCATGAGGAATCTATTGATTTGGAGGAAGTAGGTATAACAATTATGAAATCCTCATTCATAATTAATATTTGATTGTGTCCTTAACCATGGGCATGTGGTTTTTCTTACCTCTTCACCAGTGACGGGTCACATATTCAGGGTTTGTGGTTGTTCTCCTCCATTATCACTCTTGGATTTGCATGCACTAGACGTTTCTTGCATGCAATCTACTTCTTGACTCCTGTTTGCTGTGTTTCATGGGAGTTCACACCCATCTTTTTGATTGATGCATTTGTTAAATCAACCAACCTTTTACCAGAAGATGAACTAGCACCACAAGCATAAAATCTTTATGCCATGTCTGAACCCCTGGTCCACATCCAGATCTAAAACCTTTCAAATATGCGGGTATGTGCATGGTAAGGTAGAAAAAAAACCTATGTCTTAGAAAATGGTAGGGCAAGCGGTTTCGATGGGAATGGAAGAACATTTTGCATTGAAATATCACGTAGTAATGTGCCACTGGCTGGCACTCAATGTACCACGTGGGCAAGAAACAGTTGTGCGGGCACCTCTCTCCTATATATAAGTAAGGTTATGTGAAATTAACAGTGGTAGCAAAAGATACTAATGATTCATAGTGATTGTGTTGTCATGAAAATGTACTTTACTTGAAACTTGTGGTAGCACAATAATACCAGATTCATAGTAAGATTGTGTACTATAATGGGTTAAGTTGGTAACATACTTTACTTCTATTCCCATTCCTGTTATTGTACTGATATCATGCAAATATTTGTTTTTCATGCCATTAATTTAACACTTTCTTAAAGTAGAACCGGTTCCATACAAAAGCTGCAGTGGTTCCAGAAGACTACCGGTACAATTCTATTAAGAATGTGGGTGTATATTAGTATTACCAATGGGAACAAAATACCGGTATATACTGGTATCATGTGAGTAATCTATCTATTTAATTGATGTTACAGGTGAAGATTTATCTCTTGTTCAAGGAAATGCACCAAGAGATCAAGATTCAACAACATGCATTTGAGAACTTGAAGCCTTATTTCATGTGCAAGCTCAAGGATCGCTACATAGGTTGTTGCATTACACACATTCAGATGTCCTTTTTAAAAGATACCATGAATCACATGAAGGGCCTTTTAGCTTTGAATTGGGACGTTTATCCATTAGACCATACCTAATGTCATTTAAGTGTTTGACCAAAACCCTTCAACCATTCATGATGGAGCATGAAACAATGCTGCACAAAAAGAGTGTCATGTTGCTTATCATCAGATATATAGAAGTGATGGGTTTCATGGATGTCACTTACAATAGGAATATAGGAAATGTGAACAAAGATTGTCACTTGGCTGGAATACCAGTGCATGAATTGTATCTCATTATGCTCCTTGAAGCTATAGTTTTCAATGAAATCTATGCATGATACAACCACATCTATAGGGAACCTTGTCAAACATTCTTTATATTGCTATGCTTTCCATCTATACACAAAATCATGTTTGATTAAATCTACTAGGTGAGCATTGAACTGATCAATAAGCTTCTTGGTAGACATGTCCTTGTGTGTTAGAACCTTCCTTTTCTTCTTCCTCCCATTCAACAACAAATCTTGCTTCTATGTCTTCAAAAATCTTCATAACTATAGGGTGTTTGATGCATGGTTTCTTAGTTGGACATACTAGCAAATTCCAAGGTGCACAGTCACTGCATTTTTCCATGAAACTATTCAGAGCATGGAATGCACAAGTTGCTAGTTTTGCACATAGAACAAACTCCCAAACTAATGTGACATCCACCAAACAGACTTACATCCTTTTGAATGGCCATCCACCATACAAATATCACAAGCACATTGACATGCACATCCATGTAATCCAAAATAAGGACTCTATTAGTATTCCCTCAAATAGTGTCCCTTTGTGCCCCACCAGGTGAATTCTTAGGATTGGAAACACAAAATTTTGTAAACCCACAAGGTGATCTACAGGCATGTCTTCTAATGGCCTTTCTAGTAGATCCTCCTGGAGCCATTAAGTTAGTAGATGATAAAGAATTAAAGATGGTTTAAAAGGTGTTTAATAAATACATCTTAAAATCATGTTTCCTTTGTGGATTGGGAGGTCAATTGATTAGGTACTTTCCATTACAAGTGAAGCATAGGAGAGTAGACCCTAGAAAAGAGGAAGCCCCTCAGGAAGAGGTAGGAGCCACCAAGGAAACTTTATCAAAAGCACCAAAAACCCAACCATAGGACTCGCCATATGTTAACATCCATAGAGTACAACCACCAAATGCAAGGTAATCAATGAGTAAAGGTGACCAAGCCAAATGATCTACTTCAACAAGACAAGCTCAAGGGAGTTTGATACCCAAACACACCAAGGTCAATGATTACAAGCAATGTGCACATGGAAGGAGTATAGCTCAATCTCAAGGAGTTTGATCCCCAAATACCCTAAGCCCAACACCCAAAAGTCCAAAGACTCCAGACAATGTGCACATGTTGTATGTTCTAGCTGCCCCTGCCCAGAACAAGGAGGTGTTGGAACAAGGAGATTCACAATTCTGAGCCACAAAGAGTGCATGCGCCTTGCACTGTTCAACTCCACATCCATAGGAAATAGCGACACCAATGAAAGTTGGGAGTGGAAGCTCCGTCGGCATATCTTCAACTACCCCACGACACGTGAGTCACCTCTGAGACCACATTACATTTTTGGCACCGCTGCCGGGGAGAAAAGGTATGCTTTTGCATTTGCACTTGTCTCCCTTCATTATATTCCCATTGCACAAGTTTTCAAGCTTAATTTGGAGCTTGTTAGTGGAGTTGTAGGAGATAAGAGAGTGAGAGAGAGAGAGAGAAGAGAGAGAGAGAGAGAGAGAGAGAGAGAGAGAGAGAGAGAGAGAGAGAGAGAGAGAGAGAGATAGAATGCCATTTGGGAGCTTGGGAAGCTTCTTTTGGTTGCTTTTGGGTGTTTCAAGTTGATAGGAACGTAGTAGGCTTGATTGCTAAGGTGTCTGTGTAGTCTAATCACCTCAAAAAACAACAAAACTAAGGATTTTTGTCAAGTTTTGAAGTAGTTTCATGTTCTAGAACTTTGCTTTTTTGAGTTTTTGCATTTTGACTTTCAAAAAGTGTTTGTTTTCAAGTTTTTTTCATTGAGTAGGTAGATTAAGTAGTGTAGAACCCCCCCATCACAAAAAATCATGAACAAAAACTACAAAGTCCTCAAAAATCACCCAATCTCAGTCGATGCAACTGTGTTTGACTATCTCATCGAGTCGGTGCTATAGCGTATCGCACCAACTAGATTCCTCGTCGATCGATACGTTAGCCAGATCCCGTCGATCAAACGTCATTGACCTGACATTGTAAAACTTCCCCATTGGCTAACCCCTGACCACGGTTCACCCAGAATCCACTTCCTCAATGAAACCATAGCAATCCTGACAAGCGAGTTTATGATCATTCATAGGAAGTCAATGCCATATTACCCCAGAGAAAATGGCTTGGCTGAAAGCTCCAACAAAACTTGCTGTAAGATTATCACATGTACGGTAGAAGCCAGTCGTATCGACTGGGTGCATAAGCTCATAGCAGTGTTATGGGCCTACAGGACCTCCTACAAGGTAGCAACACATTGTTCCCCCTTCACTTAGCCTTTGGGGTAGAGGCAGTAATGCCAATGGAGTATGTAGTGCCTAGTCTCCATCTTGCCATCATAAGGGAAAGACTCATGGAAAACGTGTTAGCCGAAAGGCTAGTTGACCTCGAAAAGCTAGAGGAGACAAGATTGCGAGCAGCCTATGCTCTCCGAGTAGAAAAGGCCCGATGTAGAAAATGGCTCGACTGCAACCTCAAGAAAAAGGACTTGGCAGAAGGAGACTTGGCACTCCTGTACAGTGTCCACAACACCAGAAGTAAACTTAAGTACCGAGGTATGGGTCCTTATCGCATAATTGAGATCATCCCCCAAGGGGCGTGCCGAATAGCCACCCTTGATGGGACAAAAATCGATGGCTACCTAAACGGAAGCAAATTGAAAAGATACTACAGACCACTCACTATCCCTACCCTTCAAGCCATGCATAGAGAAAAAGAGCTCAAGGCAAAGGTCGCTAGGATGAAGCGCCAGGCCATCGAGGAAGCCAAAATCCATAACGCTAAGATCCGATAGGGTAGACAAATGACCCTTTTTAAGGCAACAACTGAATAGATTCAACTAACATATGAGCTAACAATAGAGCCAACCAGGTTTCTTGTACAACTACGAGTACCGTGCATGCGCATCAAAGCACTCGTGGACCCACGAGTGAGCCACAATTTCATTTCTCAAGAGGTATGGGAGAAGTTGCAGTACACCTAACCCTTACTATTGCCTCAATAAGAGCTATAAATGGCCAACTTCTACAAACCTTGGGTTATGTAAGTCTAAGTCTAATGGTTGTTCACCAAGCTATGGATATACACTTTTATGTTCTCTCTACAAAAGCCACCGAAGAATAGATTATTTTAGGAAGAACTTGGTGCTACACCATCAACTACCAAGTTGATTGGCATGCCTGAATTGCTTCACTTACCAATGGTGGTCAAACGGTGGTAGTCCCGCTATGTAGACCAAGCCCCCCCTCTTCGTCGGCCCCGACCTCACTGATTCATGACAATGAAGCGATGCAACAAAGATGACCGGATGACCCAGCTTCCACCAGCACACTGCCCCAAGGCCTCGCTCGAAAGGTGCACAAGGCTTGCCATAGTGGTAAACCAATGCCATTGCCTCAACCCACACCACCATCCTCCACTCAAGAAATTTGAGAGCTGTAAGTACAAGATGCTATCATCACCGCCCAACGTCACTTCGATCGCAATCAACGCTCGGAGAATGGTAAGATAGCAGTAGCAGCTCTAGCCACCTCGAGATCACTTCTCCCACACACAGGCACTACCCGAAGGAAGCCGCGTCTAATGCTCAAGCCTCACCCACCACCATGTATCACCAACAACTCGGGTGACCAAGGCAACAAGGTCGCTTGGATCCAGAAGGGGGCATTGCAAACCCTGAAAGCAATGAAGGCAGCACCACAAGAACTTGTGTCCTCACAGGATACAACACCACAAGAACCTACCAATGATCTGGACACAACAAGCCAACCTCAAGGTACCAAATACGCAATGGTGCCACAGGTGGTCTGACTCAACACAAGCATCACGACCACTAGTCAAGAGACCCCACAGGAATCGAATTCCACCCCACAAAATGTTACACAAGAACCTCACCTTGGACACTCGACGTCGGAGCCTACCACAGCAACAAAGTTTGATGCAAAGGTGCCTCTAGCCTCCAAGGTAAAGAATAAGCTAGACACGTACTCTACATCACTCCTTACTCTCGCTATGCTGTAGTACGGCATCCACCTCCATTGCATTCATCATAAGCATCACATCTAGGTCTAGGTGAGTCTGGTAGGCATCTCACTTGATGCACCAGCAGCACACTAGTCTTTGTCGAAGACACCACATGCGCACACACAGTCAGCACTAAGTAACTAGAGTCTACTCTTGCATTTTTAATAAGTGCCCATCTTCTTGCACGTTGACCTCATTGTCACAACGTACAACACAAGTGCACTCTAGTATGCCCACATTTCCCCCACCCCACTTCCCCTTCCTTTATTTTTTCCTATTTTTACACAGTCTACCCCATCGACTGTCACTGAAGCATTCACCATCGATCATCATTAAAGCGTTCACCATCAACCATCGCTGAAGCGTTCACCACCAACCATCGCTGAATTATTTGTCGCCGACTGTCATGATCATGATACCCATGGGGTCGTCGCCATCCAACATAGTAGCACCCTGTTGCCATTTGGGTACCGCATCACCGTGGCCCAACAGACTTCACACCGACCGTCACCATAAATTCAGCATTGATCGTCGCCATCAAATTCAACACCGAGCGTCGCCATACTAGTATCCCACTAGTCGGGGGGATAGAAATCTATTAAAGCAAGCCTACCTTGACAGGTCTCGCCATAGCTATTGCAGCCAAACTCTGTCAAAATTTATCTAGAAATATGATAGTTTCCTACCCACTTCTTCTCCATCCCCACCAGCAAATTGATGTCCTCATGTTCTTCCTCATGCACCGATTCCCTTGTCATGCAACTTCCACTTCTGTTTGCCATGGAGTCTGAACACGACTTTTTTGAGTTCGAGACTCACCTGGATCTCCACCCTCACCCTATTCGAGAGGCTAATGGCCCCTCAGATTCTCAGAGCACTCCTTCGGCCACAATTCGAATGCTAGACGAAATACCCTCGGAAGACTTACAACATGAAGAAACCTCCACCAAAGAGGTGACTCAGGAAGAGCTAGCCACAACAGGCACTACCCCCACAAAAACACGAAAGCGCACCCAGTGCCAACTATTGGTGAATACAAGATCGTGCGCTCACAAGCACACTCGCCATTGGGAGAAGCATGGCTCCAAGAGCTAAATGCTTGCATGATCCACTCGCACTTCCCCTTTGAGGGTCGGGACTACACCCTCCACTACCACACCACAATAGCATACGCCACTCTCTAGGACCCGATAGTCGTGGAAGCCCGTAACTTTTCAGGCTTGCAGAAAGTAGCAGACTGCTTCCCATGCCACTTGGAGATGAAGTTGCTATCGGAATTCCTCAAGACATACGACAACAACACTAACATCGGTGTCTTGAGAGATGCAGCAAGTAACCCCCACCACTACCAGATCAATCAAAACATGGTACGGGCAGTATTCAACCTACCAGTGGTGGCAGAAAAATATTCCAAGCAAAAGAAGAGCCTCGACTCTTTAAAAAAGGTCTATCCCTACGACTGCCACAAGTGTAGAGGCCGCATCTAGTTCAACAGCATCTACAAGCCCAAGGTAGAGCGCCTAGCTAGAGCCCTGCAATGGCTCACCCAAGTGAAGCACACGGATCATCATCAATCTGTGGTGCCCAATATCTTGCTGCGAATGCTGAACATGTAGCAGATGAATTGGTGACCATGGATATTTTTTGGCAAGCGTAGGGCAGGGCAGGCATGAAAGTGTGTCAATGCAAAGTGTGGAGGTAAAGACATGCATGGAAAAGTGTTGTTGAATTGATGATTGCAAGTTGTTAATGCAAAGATTATTTATGGCAACCTGTTAACAAGATTTAAATTTCAACCACGTTCATATTCAATACCACTTCCTCAAGGCTTCACAAAACCGTTTAAAAGTGTACCACCTTACCATGCATGTCCCCATGCATTATATTGAACACTTTGCAAGACATCCAAAGACATGTCAGCTCCTATTACTTCAAGCAAAGAAATTCAACCCTTATACCCAACACTTTCCCTCATGCTTGCGTGCTTGACTTTTGAAATATTAGTGCTCCCTAGGGACAAACATCCCATACTCGTTCTGTAAAAGAAACCAAAATCCTCGAGTGTGATGCTCTCATTTCCCACTAGGACAACCATGTTTCCAGTGCTTGAATTTCTCCCTACAAAGCATGTTCTAATTGCCAAATATTTTTTAATCTCATTTGTATAGTACTTTGCTGCATTTTCAGTTGGGGATTCCTCCATTTTCTACAAAGTGACTTGTGTTCTTCTTGAGAAGATGGAGAACACATTTGTGAGTATGGCAAACCATAATTTTCTCTTAATGAAAACATAGCTTCTTGCTTCACTCAGCACCTCATTACTTATTCCTCCAAAAATACACAGCATGCACTAGTTAGCATTGGCCTCATCTACCATAAAACCTCTGAATTCATGTTTTGAAAATCCATTCTTTTGCACCACTCCATTGACCTTTGTCTAGAATTCAGTCTAGGCAATCTTCCATTCTAAACTTAGAACTTGCAATTGTTAAAAGTTCACACACAAAGGGGTCATACACATGTGCTGACATTCTTGTCCAACTTACAAGTTACAATTGTCAAAAGTTCACACACAAAGGGGTCATACACATGTGCAGAGATTGTTGGCCAACTAGGGACTCTATGAACATGATCAAGGTGAACTCACTGTCCTCTAAGTTGTTACCCAGTCTCATTCTATTAACCAAATCCAAGCCACTTTCGGGACCCTTCACAAAAATTTTAAAAACATGGGGCTGATATCAGCTCAATGTCCAATTGTCCTAGAAACAAGACATTATGGATGAAGGGTACCTACACTTGTTCTTGAGGTCAAGAACAGCTTCAAGGCCTTTTGATGTCATGCATTGAGCTGTCTTTGCATGCTTCAGGCATTTTTGCATATGCTTGTTGTTGACAAAGGGGTTTCATACCCAAGCACGTCAACAAAATCATCGTCTTCGACCTCTTTTTGCATGCCCTTGTCCACCACCCATCATCATATCCAAAATGACATCCCTGGTAGATGTTGTCCATAAATGCTTAGCAGTGGTGAATGGATTCAACTTTGCATGTGGTACAACCTTTTCCTCAATTTCTTCCATGTTTGCTCTGTTAGAACCCTCTTCATATCGATGGCAATGATTTCCAAGATGAATAGCACATCAAGAAGTTCTTTCTTGATCTTCAAGAAAGCAGTAATAATGGGCATGCAAAAACACATTTTAGGGTGTCTAAGAACAATCATGACACACACTATTTCCAAACTCCTATCCAATAGGAAGACAATGCTTTTTTCCTCCTCTCCCATTATGGCTCATTTGGATAACATAATCTAGCATAAAACAAACATTCCAAGTTAATGCATCTCCAATTCCCAGCACAACTGCTAAAACAAACCATACCTAGAAAATAATCATGCTATTGCATGTACCATATTTGGTCCAGGGATGAAAGTCATTCCTTTGTTCCATCCATCTCAAATGCTGCATAACCATCTTAGGTCTTTGGAAGCTTAGGCACATGTAGTGTAGTCTCAATACTTGCCCATGCTGCAAAAGCAAGCTAGTGTTCAATGGAAAAGCTCAAATGAAATAAAAACTAGTTTTTGATATCATCTAAAGATTTCTCTATTGGTTTTTTTGCACCATTTTTCTAAACCTTATAAGATTTGTTCACATTTGGATCTAGTAGGAAACCATCTTCACTAGATGATAATTTCACAAGCTCAACTTTTACTTGATTTAGGTAATGCGACAATGGCTCCAAAGAGATAGGCACTAGGGATGTTAGTTTCATTAAGAAGCTAAACTTTTATATTGGCATTGAAAGTTTGTATGCTTTAATAAAAATAAATGTTTGAAACATTTGCCAAGATTTGAAACTTTTATGCAAAATAATTTCAAGTTTCGCTAGTATTTACATATTTTCCTTCAAAATTCAAAAGAAAATATATTAAAAAGTACTACATTCTACCAATATTGTGAAACTAAAAAAATGAGCTTAAGAACTTTCACCAAAATTATTATTAATATATAAGCATAGATTCAATAAAAGTGCCCTTGATAGGCACACCAAGTTGAATGCCTCTTTCAAAGAGACCAAAATGAGCTCCATAAACTCTTCTTTAAAGACCATCATTAGCTTTTAACTGGGATTGGGTTCAAATTTGTGTTGCCATATTGAAAATCTGAAAGCAAATGAACAGAAGACAAGTGACATGATAGATGACAAGAAAGGAATAGCTCCTAACATCTACTAGATAAGCACCATGTGTGATTAAAGGATATGGAAAAGCCTTTTGTGTCAACATGATTAAGGTTATATTAAGTTGAAATGCCATATGTGGAAACAACAACCCGAATTCAGAACATGATTTGTTCAATGTCCTTGTATAGTGCATGTCGGACCTTAAAACAACTAGAAACAAAGAATAAGAACTATGAGAAGGAGATGTTGCAAATTCAAATGACTGGGCCAAGAGATCAAACATGCCACAAGAAAGGTTTGGAAACATAGGATGTTGGCGACATGATGGCACAATACTAGCAGAGGTTGCACGAAAATGTGAAGCGGTAGAACTTTGTCACAAAATTTTTGCACAGTAGAGGGATGGAATGTCAGCAAGGGGAGGCAAAGGAGAGAAAAGGGATGGTAGAGAGGTAGGCCAAGGTCCTAAAACTTCGATGAAAGTATGCTATTTAATTTGTGTAGAAATAAGGCAAGCAAGTGTGGGCACAAAATGAAATAACTAACTATTATTAGATATATCCCTTAATAGTCTTTGAAATAAAAATGTGCCACACTCAATCTAGATTCCACGGGGTATGTTTGCACATGCACTCGCCCCTTGCCCTCACACTCATCCTCTCTCTCTCTCTCTCTCTCTCTCTCCCTCTCTCTCTCCTCACCCTCCCTAACACTTTTTCACACTCACCCTCTCCCTCTCTCCCCTCGGCCCTTCCTCTCCATCTCTCTTTTTTCATCTCTTCATCTCTCACACTCACCCTCTCCATCTCTCCCCTCGTCCTCTCAATCTCTCCCGTTGGTCCTTCCTCTCCATCTCTTCCTGTCTCGCATCTCTCCATCTCTACCTCTCCCTCCCCATCTCACTTCTCCCTCTCCATCTTGGCCCCTACCTCTCCCTCTCTATCTCAGCACCTACCTCTACCCCTCTCAGTGTCTCCCTCTCCATCTCAACTCCCAGCCTAAAAATTGGTTCTCCCCCAATTGGTGACCCAAGAAAGCAAAGACATGGACTAGCAAGTGCACCAATTTGTGAAGCAAGAGGTTTCCATCGGCAAAAATGTCCTCATAGGCACCCAGAACATGAGCAAGCAAGCCAACTCAAAGGAAGCTAGAAGGTAGTTTGATTCTTTATGCAATGTGCCAGGGCTTTTGGGAAATAAAGAATGGAGCATGCAAAAATAGGTTACGGTGCCATGGCTTGTTTTTTCATGCTCCATTTTCTATTTTCACATCTATCATCCTTTGCCAGTAAACACGTCAAGATTTGAATGAGGCTCAATTGTCTGTTAAAAGTTATTTGTATTGGTGAAAATTTCCCCTGTCCATCTTGATTCCTAGCCTACAAACAATCTCACAAGCATGCAAACATTCTTGGAGGTTGCCAATTCTTGTCGGGAGTTGCAAAACACCATAATACCCAAATATTAGTTGCTAATGGCTTTGCCTCCATTGTAATTTCTTATGATTCCAATGTGTATGCTATGTATTTTTGGGCAATTAATTGTGACAATGCCAATTTGGCCATTAACCTCATAGAAATCACGCTGAGGAGACAACAAACTCTTCTACTACTTTGTCTCTATCTTTAAAGACTTCAATTTGTCTCTCACCATCTCCCCATCTCTCGACTTCACCTCCAACAACTCCAGTTGCAAAAGCTCCTTTTACATAGCCAATTTCTTTCACTTCATCTTGACTCTTAGCCTACAAATTAGTCCTCTCCCAATTGGTGAAGCAAGAGGTCTCCATCAGGAAAAATGTCCTTACCAGCACCCAAAACATGGGCAAGCGGCTTGTTTATTCATTGTCCATTTTCTATTTTCCCATCTATGTTCCTTCACTAGCAAACAGGTCAAGCTTCATATGAGTCTCAGTTGGCTACCAAAAGTCACTTGTATCAGTGAAAATTTCCCTAAAATTTGCACCTCTAGCATGTTGTGTGTTCTAGCCTCATAATATTGGATCTCGTTTTTGCACTAGCAATGATTAACACCATATTAGAGAATTTGGGAAAATCCTGATAATTTGGGAACTTTTGAGGGGTTGTAATTATGTAACATTCAATGTTTTTCATTGATTTTTCCCATAGATTTGGGAGTCCATCCAAATCTTGCAAATGTGCATGGTTTACATCAACATAAATAAAATTTCAAATGTTGAGGTTTCGACCAATGCATGGTATTTTTTGAGGGGTTACAATTACAATGCATTGAGTGCACTCCATTGACTTTCTCCCTGGATTTGGCCATGTATATGAAACTCACAATTTAGAGTGTGCCTATTCTGCATTAGCCGAGAAAAAAACATCATATGTTTGAGTTTAACGAAGCATTTTTTGCCTCTTCTCAAAAAAAGGTGGTGTTCAAAAACACCATTTTAGTTTAGTTGGAGAAAAAGTAAGAATGCAACACTAGTCCTTGATATTTTGTCGAGTGTGCAAAACTTGCAACCACAAAGCAATGGTCTGCAAAAAAAAAGATAAAGAAAAAAGATCAATGTCATACCTTCCAAATATTTGTTAGTATTCAAATAAATTATTGTTGTGCAAGGAAAAAAAAGTCATGCTTTTCAAGAACCTTCACTCCATTGTGGAGTCAGCATCAGAGTCGGAATCTGTTCTATGAGCCAAATTAGATAAAGCTCGCTTGCGTGCAATGGTTGGTATCTTCACCTTGATGGGGAGGTTGCTGCTCTTCGAGGAAACCTTCTTTGAGAGGTTACATTTTGGAACCCATGACCATACAATAGCATCAACAGATTCCCAACGTGGAGGATCACCTTTATTGCACATCCAAATCTTGTTCCAACAATCTGCATACACCTCCTCAATTTCTGCATTGTGTCTTTTGCATATAGGTGCCCAATATTGTATAAAAACCTTCTTGAAATTTTTAGATTTATTATCCTTCTGTACATCAGTTTGAGCAATGCCTAGCCAAATTGGGTAAATTTTTTCTGCTAGTCGGACCAAAAGAAAGTGTCCTTTTTGTACATCAACCATTGGATCAAATGATTGTTTTGGCTTTTTCCTTTGAGGTCCACAGTAATGATCATTCAACTCTTCAATTCCTTGAAACTCATCGTTTTCATTATCAAATACTTGCACACAATCAATATGTTGCGTCTTTGGCCAAAATCTCTCGTACATTCCCTCTACACTATTGTTTGGTTTATCAAGCTCATCAATCATGTTCTTCCAGTACTTCACTACTGGCTTGTAAAACTTTGTGAAAGATGCATCTGGACCTTGCAGGTGTGCCCATTTTTCCCAAAAGCATACATACTCCTTGATACCAACTATCACATCTAAGTGATCCTTCACATACTTGAACATGGTTACATAAGGTGGCTCTCCACTTGGTAGCATTGGATGACCATCCGGATGTCTCTTCCACAACTCAATGCCACCTTCACTTGGTTGCCAATCTAATGATCGTGGATGCACTTTATATTGCATGATAGGAACTTCATTTCGCATAAAGAACCGAAATTGGAGAGGCTTTGAGTGTCCCACTAAAGAATCTTTCCCATCGCATAGGCATCCATCAACATAGCTCTTGAAATCAGGGACTTCCGTTACCAAAAATGGCGTTGGAGAAGACTCCTCACATTGTCTAAAAGTATCCATGAGATGTGCAAATGTCAATGTTTGGCTAGTTCTTAACCTCTCTGAAAACCTGCTAAACATTGCATCAATATCCTCATGTGTATGCCCAACCATCAAGAATCCCAATTGAATTGACTTGAAAATCCCTCGAGCAACAAGTAATGATAGGTATGCAAACAAGTACCTATTCTTGTTTTCAGAACCACAATTATCCAACTGCAACAATAGGTGTTCGGGTAGTTTCTTATAAGGATTTTCTTGATGGGAACTTCCAAGTCCAAGGTCTTTGAATGTTCCACCCACTGCTCCAAGATGAAGTTGTTGCTTGCCATTAGAAACATAGTGAGAATCCAATGCTTCTCTTGAGGTTAGTGCATTTAGCAGAGCGTTGTTAGACCTTGGCATCCCATCATGTACCAAATCTCCAAGTGCATGGTTATCAAGTCTTTCAAGATTTCTCAAACACAAAGCCAATGAACCAATTGTGAAGTTAGGATCCGATGGTCACAAGGATAAAGAAAAGTGACCATAACGTCCTTGACCATGTCCATGTGTTATCATGCCAGTCAAAGCCACTGGGAGCTGAAAGGACTTGTCTGTGTCCTTTGAACGATTGCGTAATCTAGGGATGGCTGTCTTCTTTTGGTCCATCTTATCATGGATAATGCATAAGTATGTCTGAGGATACATTTCAGAAAATCTGCGCCAAGTGTAGTACACATTTCTACAACTTTTTTGTTGTAACATGTGTTTTCTTCTATCTTCCATCAACTTATTACGTTCATTTTGGCATTTTGTCGCTGCAAGCTGAGCCTTGATTGCACTACATAAACCACACTTAGAGAATTCACTTGTTTTTGACAAAGTTACATGCTTGAATTCAGAGTTCCATATGCGGTTGAATGTGGAAGTTGACATCTCCTTACAACCCAAACTATGCTTTAATTGCATGTTAACTTCATAGAGAATATCAACCTGCTTGTATACATCCGGTATCACCAACTGTGTTTCCCTTGATCCATCCTGAAGTGTTCTACTTTTGTGTGGCATACGCTCAGAATTGTTATCCACAAAATCTTGGATTATGGCTCTACCCAGTTCTGTGTGGTCCCAACCTCTTCGCACGATTCCTTTATTACCATGTATGCACCTTCGTATACCAATTTCAAATTGCTCCCTGTATCGATAAAATGTTTTTTTTGGAATACCATGCATTTCATACCATGCTCTACAACAAAGTTGAATACCATTCAATGAAAAGACATATTTGAACTGCCCATTGTCATCTTTTCGACAAGCAACCCCAAGAGTGTCATATACATAATTGGTGCGAGCCTCCAAACTTTGGCCCCAATACTCTACGCGTAATTTGGATATCATTTGACGATCGGCAAATTGACAACAATTTTGTTTACAACAATCAATCATAGATACTTTTATGACTGCATCCCTTGTGAGTCTAGATGATGCTAATGGCATATCATGTTTTTTAGCTTTTCTCTTTATCATGCAGTAACGCCTCTTTTTTGTGGATTTTTCCATTGGGTCCTCATCTTCCATGTGCTTTTTCCCAGAACCACTTGAAGAATTCATGGTGTCATCGATTCTTAATGAAGTTCCATCTAAAAAGTTTATTTGTGCAATGGGCCATTTTATTAAGTGGATGGTATCGATGCCTGATACATCACTATGATACTTTTCAATTCCCACACCTAGATTACCTTCACCAAGCATCTCAAAATTTATAGGTTCAAATGGGTAGACATACAAAACAACACCCTCTGCAATGCTCTTGGTTTTCTGCTCATCCCATATTAAGACTTTCTTGTCCTTCCATGATTCTCGAATGGAAAACTCATCATATTCACATAGAGGTTCAATGTCAATGGTATCTAATGTTATATCATTCATTGGTACAATAGCTCCATTGACATTGTCCACACAACTCATTGATCGTGCTTTCCAACGAATAACACTACCCAAAGCCTCATAGACTAAGAATGCATCCATTGTAGGAAATGGAAGAAGTGCACTTTCATCCACACAAATATCGATCGCCACCGATACATTGTTTTCTCCCAAGGGCACACCTTGGCACATGTCATCATGTGATGTAGAGAATATTGTCCCAATGGCAACAATCTTTCCACTGACAAGCAAGTTGACTTTAACCCCCACTTTCAATGTGGCACCTGCATAGTACATAGCATTTGTTATAGTTCAATATTGATATCTGATGGTGTGACTTAGGATGAAAATGCTTTACAAGATTTCATTGCAAGACCAAATCTTCCTAAACCTTGGTGCTTTGAATTGTAGGCAGCAAAATTTGGCTACATGGCCAAATCTTCACAAACCATGGTGCTTTGAAAGGGAGATAGCAAGATTTGTCCACACAACCAAATCTCCCAAGACGCTGGTGCTTTCAAGAAGCCATCAAGATTCATCCACACATCCAAATCTACTTAGACCTTGGTGCTTTGAAAGAAGCCCACAAGATTTGGCGACATGGTCAAATCTCCCCAGACCCTGGTGCTTTGAAAGGAGCCAACAAGATTTGGCCACATGGCCAAATCTCCTAAGACAGTAGTGCTTTGAAAGAAGCAATAAGATTTGGCCACACGGCCAAATCTGCTCAGACCTTGGTGCTTTCAAAGAAGCTAGCAAGATTTGGATGCACGGCCAAATCCTTCGAGACCTTGGTGACTTCTTTCAAAGCACTGAGAAGATTTGTTTGTGGCATTCTTTCAAACTTGGGGAGATTTGGTCGTGTGTCCAAATCTTCTAGGCTTCTTTCAAAGCACTAGGGTATGGAGAGTTTTGGCCGTGCAACCTCCTCTTGCATGCTTCTTTCAAACCACCAGGTTCTGGGAGATTTGGCCATGTGGCCAAATCTTTCAAAGCATTAGGGTTTGGGAAGATTTTGCCGTGCTACCAAATTTTTCTAGCTTCTTTCAAATCACTAGGAAGATTTGGCCACATGGCCAAATCTTCTTTCAAATCACTAGGAAGATTTGGCCACATGGACAAATCTTCAAACGTTAAATTTAAAAATTGAAAATCCAGATTTTAAAATTTAAAATTTAAAGTTCAAAATTCAAAATTCAAAATTTAAAATAAAAAATTCAAATTTCAAGTGTCAAGTTTCAAATTTTGAAATTCAAATCTAGAGATCCTACTTTCAAAAAAATCGTCATGATTCACGCTATTACACTTTAAAATCATACTATTACTTTAAAAGCAATCTAGAAAATGTAAAACTATTAAAAAACCAAAACTTTAAAAGGCAAAGCTAAACAAACCTTTTAAACTAAGCATAAAAAGTAAACCTATGAGAAGGAATTGAATTTGTCTTCATGGGGGATCAAGTGCTAGGCTCACCTTGTTCTCTCCCTTCCTAGATCTCCAATGTGTACGTAGGGTGGTTTGAGAGCTTTAGGACAACGTCTTAGATGGGGTAGTTCTTGGAAAACACTCCTCCACCCTTGTCTAGCTAATTGCAAGGAAAAAAGTTCAAAACTATGTCAAAATGAGAGGTCCCGGGAGGCTCCCCATCCCAGTTTGTTCCTAACAATGTGTACTTAACTATGTAGGTTTTAAACTTCCATTACCAATTCACCTTGTTCTCTCCCTTCCTATATCTCCAATGTGTACGTAGGGTGGTTTGAGAGCTTTAGGACAACGTCTTAGATGGGGTAGTTCTTGGAAAACACTCCTCCACCCTTGTCTAGCTAATTGCAAGCAAAAAAGTTCAAAACTATGTCAAAATGAGAGGTCCCGAGAGGCTCCCCATCCCAGTTTGTTCCTAACAATGTGTACTTAACTATGTAGGTTTTAAACTTCCATTACCAATTCAACTCTCCATAGATTCCACACACAATAGTTGGATTAGAAAGAGGTCTTTTTTTTTTTTTTTTTTTTTTGCTCTTCATGCTTTTGGGTGGATTGCTCCTTCCCCCCAAAACATGCTTTTTTTGGGGGGGATTGCTCCTTCCCCCCAACCTATGCTATTTTTGGCTTTCCTTCTTGGGGCGTTCTTCTTCTTCTTCTTCTCCGCCGCGACTTTTCCTCCTCGACGCAGAGTTCCTTCCTCCCATCCGCTCCGCCGCGACTTTTCTCCTTCTCCTCGACGCAGCGTTCCTTCCTCCCGTCCGCGCCACCGCTCGACGACGCAGAGTTCCTTCCTCCCCGGCACTCAACGCTCATGCTCCTCTACCCTCCACAACTTCCTTCCTCGACTCCCAACGACCCTCGACGCTGCTCCTCTGCCCTCCGCAACTTCCTTCCTCGACTCCCGACGACCCTCGGCACTGCTCCTCCCCTCCGCGACCTCCGCGACGCTGTTTCTCCTCCACGACTTCCTTTCTCCTCCACGACTTCCACGCTGCTCCTCCCCTCCGCGACACTGCTCCACGCTGCCCCTTCCCTCCGCGACGGTGTTCCTTCCTCCCACAACACAGTTTTCGGCCTGTTTCTTCTTGCTCCTTCCCCCCACGACCCTATTTTTGGCCTATTTCTTCTTGCGGAGCACTGCTTCGAACTGTTTCTTCTTCCTCCGCACAGTTTCGGCCTGCTCTTGCCTTCAGTGACAGGTTTCCTTTGCTGGACGAGGTTCCTTGGGTAGGCACAAAGGACAAATCTATTTCTTCTTCATAACCCTCAGCAGGCCACTCTTTCGAAACGAGATCTCATCTTGACGAAATCCAAACAGCACAAGCTCACAAACAACAATGGCTACTCAAGCATCCAAGTAAGAAAACGAAAGAAATCGAAAGTGTACCTAATTCATGCATGTTCTCCATTTTCTCCATTTCAGAACACCACGATTTGAAAGAAAGACTCTTGTAAAAGTAGGAATCTCAAAGTGTGATTTGAAAGTAGGGTCTTTAGTATATGATTTGACTTTCAGATCTTCAAATTTGAAATTTGAATTCTGTATCTAAGATTTTGAATTTTGAATTTTAAATTTTGAATTTTGAATTTTAAATTTTGAATCTAAGATTTTGAATTCTTCAGATTTGAAATTCGAATCTTAAGATTTGAATTTTAAATTTTAAATGGGGAGATTTGGCCATGCACCCAAATCTTCTGGCTTCTTTCAAAACATACAAGATTTGGCCGTACGGCCAAATCTCCCTAGACCTTGGTGATTTCAAAGAAGCTATAAAGATTTGGCATCACAACTAAATCTTCCTAAACCTTGCTGCTTTGAAAAGATTTGGCCACACAACCAAATCTTCCTCAACACTCGTGATTAGAAAGAAGATAGCAAGATTTGGCCGCATGGCCAAATCTCCCTAGACCCTCATGATTAGAAAGAAGCTAGCAAGATTTGGCCGCATGGCCAAATCTCCCTAGACCCTCATGATTAGAAAGAAGCTAGCAAGATTTGGCCGCATGGCCAAATCTCCTTAGACCTAGGTGATTTAAAAGAAGCTAGAAAGATTTGGCATCACAACCAAATCTCCCCAAATCCTGCTGCTTTGAAAAGATTTGATTTGGCCGCACGGCCAAATCTCCCTAGACCCTTGTGATGAGAAAGAAGCTAGCTGCATAGTCAAATCTCCCTAAACCCTCGTGACTTATAAAAAGCTAGAAAGATTTCGCATCGTAGCCAAATCTCCCTAAACCTGGTGCTTTGAAAAGAATTGGCTGCAATGCCAAATCTCCCTAAACCTGGTTGTTTGAAAAGAATTGGCTGCACAACCAAATCTTCCTCAACACTCGTGATTAGAAAGAAGATAGCAAGATTTGGCCACATGGCCAAATCTCCCTAGACCCTCATGATTAGAAAGAAGCTAGCAAGATTTGGCCACATGGCCAAATCTCCTTAGACCTAGGTGATTTAAAAGAAGCTAGAAAGATTTGGCATCACAACAAAATCTCCCCAAATCCTGCTGCTTTGAAAAGATTTGGCCGCACGGCCAAATCTTCCTAGACCCTTGTAATGAGAAAGAAGCTAGCCGCATAGTCAAATCTCCCTAAACCCTCGTGACTTATAAAAAGCTAGAAAGATTTCGCATCGTAGCCAAATCTCCCCAAACCTTAGTGCTTTGAAAACTTGGTGCTTTGAAAAGATTTGGCTGCACGGCCAAATCTCCCCAGACCTGGCGCTTTGAAAAGATTTGGCTACATGGCCAAATCTTCCTAAACCTGTGCTTTGAAAAGAATTGGCCGCACAGCCAAATCTCCATAGACCGTTATGATTAGAAAGAAGCTAGCAAGATTTGACCACACACAAATCTCACCAAACCCTGGTGCTTTGAAAAGATTTGGCTGCACGGCCAAATCTCCATAGACCATCGTGATTAGAAAGAAGCTAGCAAGATTTGGCCGCACGGCCAAATCTCTCTCCCTAAACCTGGTGCTTTGAAAAGATTTGTAGCAAGATTTGGCCGCACGGCCAAATCTCTCTCCCTAAACCTGGTGCTTTGAAAAGATTTGGCTGCATGGCCAAATCTCCCTAAACCTGGTGCTTTGAAAAGAATTGGCCGCACGGCCAAATCTCCCTAAACCTGGTGCTTTGAAAAGAATTGGCCGCACAGCCAAATCTCCATGGATCCTTGTGATTGGAAAGAAGCTAGCAAGATTTGACCGCACACAAATCTCCCCAAACCCTGGTGCTTTGAAAAGATTTGGCTGCACGACCAAATCTCCATAGACCCTCCTGATTAGAAACAAGCTAGCAAGATTTGGCCGCACAGCCAAATCTCCCTAAACCCAAGTGATTTAAAAGAAGCTAGAAAGATTTGACTGATTTGAAAGAACCTAGCAAGATTTGGTTGCACAGCCAAATCTCTCTAGACCCTAGTGCTTTGAAAGAAGCCCACAAGATCTGGACACAAGGCCAAATCTCCCCAAACTTTAGTGCTTTGAAAGAAGCCCATATGATTTGGCCACACATCCAAACCTCCCCTTCCAGTGCTTTAAAAGAAGCCCATAAGATTTGGCCACACGGCCAAATCTCCCTAGTGCGGCCAAATCTCCCTAGAATCTAGTGCTTTCCAAATCTACTACTATGTCTAGTGTCAATTCTAGATTGTATTTCAGATATGTTTATCGATAATGTGTTTTGTCTAACATTAAAGATTATAAAGATGATAGTTTGTATATTGCTTGGGTTTTTTTACAGGAAAGACACAAATGTGAAGAAGGTTGAGAAAGTTGTAAGTGGATTTGCAGAAAAAAGCATACCTTGGTACTTTGACATATATAGTATTGAGGGAGCACAGTTGACACGAGTTCACTTATTTGTTTTGTTACCTAATAAAAGTGCATACACTTGTGTTGGATCGGTACATCAAATCACTGAAGATGTGGTTGGAAAAGAGGGAGATATTGGATTGTTGATCATTATAAATCAAAATAAGAAGTTTCTCTTGGATCCCAGCGATTATGAAGCATCTCGTATGAAGTCTGATGTAGATGATAACATGCACTCAAGAGGCTGGATAAGTGTTCAATCAATTGATGGAAATGAAATTGACACAGTGACAACAATCATTGAATCATATCGCAAAGTTTCAGCAACATTAAAGAAGTGTAGGAGTGGGGAAGAGAGTGGGGAAGGAACAAAGAAAGGAAAATCGGCTATGGTTCAAGCACCAGGTGGTAGCGGAGAAGGGGCAAAGAAAGGAAAGCTAACTATAGTTGATGTACCACAAGAAGGAACACCTCCAGAGGGTATGCTAGCAGTTGTGGAAAGAAGTAGTGGTAGTGAATTGGAGCCAAGTGGAAAGGTCATAGGAAAAAAAGGGCAAAAGAAACCATCAGGCTTGGTGGAATATGAAAAATACTACCCATTTGGGTTGCATGCAACATTTTTAATTCCAGTTACAAGATGTCAAAAAGCTCCTCCAAGCTATGTATATAGAGGGTTGAACAAAGAGCATGTGGAGAAGCTTGCTGCAGACTTCGGTTATAACTCTAGGCCTCCTGCTGCTGTAGCAGATTTAATGCCTTTCAATCCTGAAACAAAGCAGCCCCTGGAAAGGGTAGATAAAAAGGATTTAACCAAGTGCCACTACTGGATACTATCTGGACAACATTCAATATATGCTGCTAAAATATTCACATCTAATGATGATAATAGCACGGCCCAAAGAAAGAACTACTACCGCACCCGCCAGGCGAGGATTGTAGTGAATTGTCCCGCACGCTTTTGTGTGGAGATATCAAAGATGGCAAACCTGGAGTCTCAAAATATCTTGAGACAATCTCCATACATTGATATACTTAAGCAGGTGAGGGGACAATGGATTCTCTTTAACAGACCCAAGAAAGCACAACAAGGGCTTGCAAAAGGACATCCAGATCGTGAGAATTGGGATGTAAGTATAGCTTTTTATTATGAATCATTTTTTACAAGTCAGTTTTCATAATTATTGCATTCTAATGGATTCATATATTTTGCAGGCTTTCATTGACACTGGCAAGGTAACATTGGGCAATAGCTTTGCCACGAAGGATGTACATATGATAATCACAAGCGATGCCATTTATGATGGTTGGATCTCCATCCTTGAGGATTACATTGCAGGAAAATATTCACAAGATGGAAAATGCCGTAGGCAACCCACAGTCTCAATGTTTAGATGCTTGCGTGGATTGAGTGATGATCAACTTGGTCAAATTCAAAATGACATTAAGGAAGGTAGAGTAGTCATAGCTAAAACAAAGACTGATGCCATGATTCTTGATATTGAAGGACGAGCTATGCAGATCAAGAGAGATGCTGCACTACAAGAAGAACTTTATATGTTTATATCCGCAAAACGGCCTTCTTTAATGTTAAAAAATTGGGATGAGTGCAGATTACATTTCAAAATTACTCCAGAATTGTATCATCGGATTCGTGGTTGCTCTGACTCATGGTTAAAAGTGAAGCTTCAACAGGGCAAGGAAACTCCACCATTGCCTGATGCTGCAAAGGGGTATCTGAGGTGGATTATGGGACAAAGTGAAGGTGCAAGTCATGGACCGAATTCCACCCGGCCTTGGAGGTTCTACACAGTCGGTTCAAACATGGAGGGAATGGAATTTATACATAATGTGTACCAAGAGCCAATGGCAATAGGGGTTGCCTTTTTGGATGTAATGTATGGACCAAGCAGAAGTAGAAATTGGAATGAGGATCGCTTTGAGTGTTTGTTGAAAAGCTTGATGACAATCGCTTCTCCCCCAGTGCAATTCCTTCTTGTGGTGTTCTTGACCATGGATCATGTATCTTGTTTGAAGAATGCATTAAATAAGACATGCGGACAATATAAAATACACTTCGGTTGCCTTAATTTTGAAACTGCAGATATATTTGTCACTGGATCTATGGATGGCTTAATTGCCTGTGTATTGGTAAGCAAGGAAAAGCATTTCAACGATATTGAGCGCTATACCAATGCACAATGTAAGCCATCGATATATGTTGCAGATGAAAAATATGAAAAATCAAGTGGTGCAGAAGAATCAGGTGATGAGGATGATGATGATGAGGATGATGATAATGAATTTGACATTGAATTGTCCTTGAAAAGAAAACGTTCAAGTATCATGAAAGACATGATCATGGGTTTCTGTCGAGAAGATGAGTATGTATTGGACTTGTTCTCTGAGGGGCTTGCTGCAATAGAGTCTCTTTCTTGTAAGAGGCGTGTTGTTTCAGTTGTTGAGACTTATGAGGAGTTGGCAAAGGTTGAAAGTATATGTTGCACGTATGCTTACAGTAATCATGAAATTCGACAATGGGCTGGCTTGCAAGAACCAATATTGGCAATAGAGGGGGTGCCAAAAGAAGATAATACAATTGAAGGTGGAGGGGATAAAGAAATTGATACCATACCAGGACAAAAAGAGCTTCAACCGTTCAATGAAGAGCAGCGTGAGCATTTACAAAAACACGCTTCAAAGTTTTGGGAAACAGAAGAGGAAGCAACAGGTCCTTGAAATTGTCCTTTTATATGGTGTTCGTGTTTTCCATATGTTATCTTGCTATATTCTCCATATGATGTATTAATTTTGTTCCAAAGATCTTTTAATATTTCTTGGAAATTTCTTCTATCTCATTGCCATAATTCAAACATTCATATGTATTCTTGAATATGTTTAATTTTCTATATTTCATGAAAAGATGTGTTTGCATGTTGTAATACCTTCGGAGTGTGATAAACATCCAAATTTATTTATGAGTTCATAAACGTTAAAAAGTGTGTTGAGTCTTGATTGTGATGAATGAATTAGTGTAAATTGTTGTTTCTATCCTTATTCACTTCATATGAATGCTCAAATATGTTTTGGCCGCTTGGCCAAATATTTTCTTAGTGGGAACACTCGGGCAATGCTAGATAATGTTGGACTCCACTCTATCTATTACGCAAAGGTTTTTGGCATTGTAAGGATATGTAGTTTTGGGGATTAAAATAACTTGAAAGGGTATAGATTCAACAACTTTAGGGAGTATACTAAGCATATGAACATGAATGCTTTCTTTTTTTTAGTATTCCAATTTTGTTTTGAAAAAGAAAAACATGAATGCTTTCACACAAACAAATTGCATTGAGAGCACACAACCTAAAGTTTGACAATTTGGTTTTCCATCTCAATCTTCAGTTTGTTTCTACTTATGAATTTCATTTCCTTGTTTATCAACAGATATTGGCCATCTCAATTTCTCATCGCTAGAAGCATTGCCTGTACATGTGACACCTGATCCAATGATTCATTATGTGCCTAATTTGAACATTAGCATGCAAGTTCCAAGCTCAACATGGTTGATTGAAAATGTTGAGGATGCAATGTCTGCAGTTAATGTTCCATTGACAAATGTGAATGCAAGCTTAGAAGGTAAAGGAGAAGATGCAATGTCATTGTATGAAGCCAAGGTGCAGGAAGATATCTTAGAAGGTAAAGGAGAAGACATAATGTCACCCTCAGAAATAATGTCAAAAGAGGTGATAACAAAAATAAGACTAGCAGTGATAATAGATTTGAAAGGGTTATTGCTCGAGCATTGTTTTTCGAAGTCAAATAAACATATGAGCTTGCACAATGGGAAGCATTGGCTTGTTCTCCGTCCTGGGTGTTTAGAGTTTCTACAATGGTTGCTCGATCACTACCATGTTGGCATTTGGTCCACTGGAGGAGAAAAGGCCATGGTGCAACACATGTTGGACACTTTGGAGCATCATGTTAACAGAAAGTTACATTTCTTCATGGTTTGGGGTGCGATGGCATGCCACAAGCATACAAAGAGTAGAATCATTCGACCAGATAGGATGAATGTGGAAGCGGAGTTTAAACCATTAATGAGAGTGTGGTGTTGTTTTAAAGAGGAATGCAAACCAGCAAGAACAGTGTTCATTGATGTTTCGCCTTACACGGGTTGTGTTAATCCAGCAGAAAATTGCATTTTCCCTACAAAATTTGATATAGATTGTGGTGATTCTATTTTGCTTCATGAGTTATTACCGTACCTACAGATGCTAGATGATGCAGTAGATGTGCGCAGTGCCATCTCTTCTAACAGATTTGGTCAAGCTCCGATTGTCGAAGGGCATGATATGTTCTATTATTTTCAACCAGTGATCCTTGAATTCAAAGAAAAAAACAAAGAAGTTCTCGAAAGTATGAATGTCGAATCTCATATGTCTACTCATAGTTCAAAAAAAGACACAGAGAAAGGTATTACTTCACCTATAACCAAAACTAGAGTGAGAGGGACTTGTCCTACTACAAGAAGTATGGTGCATGCTCATCATGTTACATTGAATGAAGAGGAAGAATGCATGCTAGGAAAAATTGCCAAAATGGGGCCATTGAAAGATAGTGAGGCAAAATGCTTTGCTATGGTTCTTGGATGCAAGGAAAGGGGAATCACTGCCGATGCTGCAAGGGCATTCTTAGCCAACTTGATTCGATTTTATTGCATAGACAACCCTTAGGGAATGTGAGTGATCTTGTTAATTAGAGTTGCAAACACAAATGCTCAACTAAAACATTTGTACCTACATTCTGATTTATATTTGAACTTTATTTAGATCTGATTTGCAAAACATTATGTTTCAATTTGTTTTGTGAAAGAATTAATAGACATTGAGTTAGTACCTTGTCCAAAAAATGCTATGTGCTTTATGATGTGAGTTTGTATTCCTCCACTAAAAGAATGATTCTTTGATTTTAAACATATGATAGGTGTTGCAGATTGTCCTAAAAAGTTGAAGAGCTATCTTATTACAAATTTTGATCCTGCATCCAATGGCTTATGGAAACATAAATTGCTTATACCCATTGAGCATGTGTTCGAAATGAATGGCATCCATTATGAAGTAAAGAAATCAACAATACCTGGGGCAGGATATGGTCTTTTTGTACATACGAGCATCAAGAAAAAACAAGATTTGATGGTATATAATGGTCCAAAGTATGATTATGATACTTGGAGATCTCTCCTCAAGTTTTTTCCAAGGATGAAGACTTATGGAATGTTTGAAGATCCATTCATTGAGCCATTGACAGATGTGAAATGTATTGTGGGAGATGTATTGTATGGAAACATTGCTGGATATATAAATAGCTCAATGTATTATAAAGAAAGAACAAATGTTATATTTGTATACATCCCTAAACTACCACCTTGGGCTCAGAAGTCACAAGGAAATTTGAGTGCCCATGGCTACATTACTGTGCAAACCATAAAGGATATCTCCTTCGGAGATGAGCTACTTTGTGAGTATCAATACTAGTATGGAATTGTTATTTATGTTAAACGATGTGGTGCAAAATTGGCTATGTGTCAATGGTTTTGATTATATTTAGTACAAGAAAGAAATTTAAAAAAAGGTTTTTATCAAGACCATGTCTCTGAGTTTCATGAGCTCTATTGTGATGGAGAGTTTCATGAGCTCTATTGTGATGGAACGGTGTTTTTGAACACCACATTTATATGATGGATGTCAAAGCTCTACCATAATCCTATTGCATATGTCAATACTGCAATTTATCAACATAGAAACATATGCATTTGACATTAATTTGATACATCTAATATACCAAATAAAAATTGACAGTTGTTGCAATTTTATTTTTGTTTTTGAAGACCACATTTATATGATGGATGTCAAAGATCTATAACAATCCTATTGCATATATCAATACTCCAATTTAATTTACTCCAATGAATCTTCCTAATGCAACATCTATAAATTGGCTTTTGTTTGTGGTTTCGATGTATACGAAACAACAAACATCTTTCTTTCACTAGCAAATCAACAAATGTTTTGGCCATGGAGCCATGTTCACATCTATTAAGGCCTTTTGCCATAGCAACATACGGAAGATTTTTGCTTGGGTTTCTAGGAATTGGGAAAGTATTGTGCATGGTTTAGTCTCCCCCAACATAATTGAAACTTGGGTCCTCAATGGAGCTAATGTTTCAATAAAAAACATCAAATTTTACTTTTGAAGTGACTATATTTTATTTCGTGGGAATTGGGATTTTCCCAAATTCTCTAATATGGTGTTGATTGGTTTAGTTCAGCTTCACTACTAATAAGTATGTGTCAATATGTTTCACTTCTACAAAGGTAAGCTTTGAAAAAGATCAGCTTGACTAAAGCTCTGGCTTGTGGACAACAGCTTGTATAGTAGAAAACAACTCTACATGCCATAACACATTGGCTATTTCCTACTTTCTCCTCTCTAGTTTCATGTTGATAGTAGATATTGCTAAAAATTTTACACACTCTGGCATGTCATGACTCCCCCTTGGGTTGGGGTAGCTAGTATTCATAAAAGTAATAAAATCTAGACATTTACTTCGGAGCTTGCATCAACAAGTAATGTAAGAGCATAGAGGTAGACAATTACAATGAATTTGCAACATGGTAAGATATGAAGATGGATAGCCTTATTTTTTAATGGCATTTTACCAACTAAATCTTTTTCTTTTGGGTGTGGAAATGATTTCTCATATTCAGATAAAACCTAGAGTATATACATTTATCTATCATCTAAAAAAGATGAGAAAAAGATGATATAGATGGGTTGTAATGCTACAATAGTAGACCAAAAAAATTTGTAGAATATGATGTTTCTAAAATGACTTGGCTGGTACTAGCAAGACATGTATCTACTAAAAAGAAATATTAAAAACAAGCAACATAATTTCACTTTATGCACCTTTAGGGGGGCCTATCCTGTGCTCTTAATTGCACTCATATTTCTTCAAGTCTAGTGATATCTTCTGATTGGGATAGGAAGCCTCAAAAAATAAGTTGATGTTGTCTCTGTGTCATCTATTGCAACTCTTCTCCTTGTTTCCTCATGGCCTATTAAGAAAAACTAGTATTTTATGAAGAAGGTAGGAAGCAAATACCCCTCTACTTCACCGGTTGTTCCCATGAGATCTACTAGTGGAAAAGATTGTTTGCTAAAACACTATTGCATGCAAGCAAACCTATCAATAATATTTGACTAAGAATAATCAACGTCATAAGAACATTAAATGTACTTTCACCATGAAGTAAAGGATGTAGAAAAGAATGAGAACATGATCAACTTTATTCAAGTAAAACATGACAACCTCCTCAGCTCTACAGAGCTTGTTGGAGGTATTACATCAAGACTGTCACACACACACACACACACTACAAATTTCACACACTTTCTCTGGATCAAGCCATCAATAGATAAGAGAGGATCAAACACAAACCATTATGCTCATCATGGCTAGCTATCTTGGTGAATTCATTGCACAATCATTGGAGAGACCCCTAAAGATAATTGCACCATAGACATGCCCCATGCCAAACAACATGATCATGACCAACAAATACCTTGACATGGATGCAGCTGTACTCCACGTGGTAGAGAGTTTACCAAGCCCCCTTGCTCACTGCATGCTCTAGACCTAACTAGAGTTTTCCCATCTTTTAGCACCCCCCTCAAATGAAAGAGAGGGCTGCATAAACCTCCAGGCCACTAACTTCTGGCATAGCAAGTCAAAGTAGCAAAATCCTTGGAACACTTTGTCCACACAACAAAACAAAGAAACCAAGTTTGCTTCTGACATTAACAGAATAGAGGTTGAAGAGAATCGGCTGGCAACCTGGTGGTTTATATGCTTTCAGATGAAACAAACTAGAGATGTTATTAAATAGAACAAGAAACCTAAACTATGATGTCGATCACATAGGGAAGTTTGTTTTAGAAAGCTCATCCTTCATCATCACTCATATCCATCATGAAGAGGTCAGTGACTTCTTCAATCACATGCACATGCTATCATTGATTTTATCCTTGCTCTTTCGAGTAATATCTTAACATTTCTTGTAGCAGTACACTTTCCTATGTCCAAGCTTGCCACAATATCCACACTTTTGCTCACTCTTCGTTGCTTTACCTCTATCCACCTTGTATATGCATGTTATACATCAACTATCATAGCTTGATGTCGCTTCTCATCTAGTAACACATATATCATCTCTAACAAACACACATCGTTATTGACATGTAAAAATTTAGCAATATCATCATATGTAGGGGTAAGGCCAGAAAGTAGCACCACATTGTTATTGACATGTAAAATTTTAGCAATATCATCATGTATAAGGGTAAGGCCAAAAAGTAGCACCACTTTTGTATCATCCTCCATTCACATATCGAGATTAGTAAGCTGTCGATGAAGAATTGAATGCATCTTGTTGAGTTGATGTTCTCCAAGTGTCACATGCTCCATCATCATCTTTAAGATGAAGAACTATTGTTTGAGCAAAACCTTAGAACTCTTGACTCTGTGAACCAACTAGAGTCTCAACTGTTGTCTAGTTTTCGCATGCAGTCTTTGAGAAATTGAGATGATGGCTGTACCTCCCTCCTAGAGCATGACCAAGGATCCCTATCACCTTTTCATTTCAGACTTCCCATTGATCTATGAGTTCATGTGAGTCTTATGCCTTTTTCTTGTGGACTTCTTCTCTGATCTAGATACAATACTCGAAAGGCCCTTCTCCATTAGGTACAATCAAAGCATCAATTGCGAAGTTCATGCCATTGTAAGTGACTAGCTTCACCACATGTTTGAATTTTTTTCTCCATCTTCTCTACCTTGGCTCTGATACCACTGTTTCCTTAAACACTACAAACACTATTGCATGCATGTAAAACTATCAATAATCTTTAGCTAAGAATAACCTACTTCATAAGAAGATCAAATGAACTTTCACTATATATGAAGTAAAGGAAGTAGAAAAGAACGAGAACATAATTGAATTTATTCCAAGTGAAACATGATGACCTCCTCAGCTCTACGAAGCTTCTTGGAGGTATTACATTAGGACTGTCACACACACACACACACCCCCCCCCCCCCCCCCCCCCCCCCACACACACACACACACACACACACACACACACACACACACACACACACACACACACACACACACACACACACACACACACACACACACACACACACACACACACACACACACACACACACACACACACACACACACACACACACACACACACACACACACACACACACACACACACACACACACACACACACACACACACACACACACACACACACACACACACACACACACACACACACACACACACACACACACACACACACACACACACACACACACACACACACACACACACACACACACACACACACACACACACACACACACACACACACACACACACACACACACACACACACACACACACACACACACACACACACACACACACACACACACACACACACACACACACACACACACACACACACACACACACACACACACACACACACACACACACACACACACCCCAAACTTCACATACCATCTTAGGATTGAGCCATCAGTAGCAGATAAGGGAGGATCAAACATAGTTCTCCACGCTCATCATACCCAACTATCTAGAGACCCCTGGAGAGAATTGTGCCATAAGCATGCCCCATGATCATAGTAAGATCAAGGCCATCAAATACCTTGGCATGCATGCATCTCTACTCCATGTGGTAGAGAGTTTGACAACCCCCCAACTCATTACATGCTCTAGCCCTAACTAGAGTTAGACATCTTTCAACAAAGATACCCATGCAACCAAGTAGCCCATACTTTGACCTAGAAGGGACCATGTAGCATGAAAAAATAGGCCATAGCACCATGACCTATTTTCTCATGCTACATGTTCTCTTCAAATTCCACTACATCTTTACTTTTTATCATCATAATCCATTTTATGTCTTCATAATCCAATTCTTTGTGTGTTCATAATGTTGCTGCCATCATTGGTTCTACATGGTTCCTTTATCTTAAGGAGAATAGCTTTGGACTAGTAGACTAGAATAGATAGAGGCTCAAGAAATATGAATAGAGGCTCAAGAAAAATGAATAGCAGCCCCAACAAGTGCATATACCCATGCAAAGAGCCCACACTTTGTCCTGGAGGAGTGTAGTATGAAAAAATAGGCTGCGGCACCACAGCCTATTTTTTCATGCTTCATTTTCTCTTCAATTTCCCATACTCAATGCTACTCATACTCCATTTACTTTAGGCTATTTTATTTACAAGGATAAATATCAAAATTTTGTACAAGTCTATTTGAAAACTAAATCACTTTCTTTATTGCTAGATACTTCAAATAGGAAGAGGAAAAATAGATAAAATATGAGAAGTAGAAGTTTTAATCAATAGAGGCTAAAAGATAATTGTTTCCATTGGAGAGCAAAGGGGAGAAGGGTGAGAGAAGATAGCCTTGAAGAAATTAGATCTACTGCAAATGGGAGCACAAAGACTTGTGTATCAGTCTATTGTTTCTAAGTTCATTCTTGACTACATATAAGATATATGTTCATCTATACATTTTATGGCATTCTTACATGACCCTTGGCATTCTACTTACATTGATAGTATTTTATTACTTTGAAAGAAAAGGATCATCTAGTATTTGTTCCTGCTTTGGCTAAGCACTCTTGCATGTACCCCTCCCTTTTGGAGTCTGACATCTTGTCCATCATGCTAGGATTGATATGGATGAGAGACAAGTACTTGAGAGGGAGAAGGAGTTATACAAGAACAAAAAGGCAACAATGTAGAGTTCTTATCCTAGGATACAAGTGAACCTGGCATTGCAGGTTTTCTTATTCTCAAAAAATGATACTTATGGTATTTTTTCAAAATTATCTTGAATAGTATTTGGACTTGGAAGTAGAACTTTCAGGTAGTAGTAAGTAGGTTAATTAAGAGACCCAATCCACAAATAAGTGAACGTCAACATACAATTTTGAATTTGGTCTTGTTGGTGGCAAATGGTGAATTTGGGGAGACATCTTTCAGGTCATGCTAGACAAGGCTTGGATGAGGATGTGGTAGATGTTACTATGCCAGTGTAGGCTATAGCTCAATACCTGCTTTAATAATTAGTCAAAGATTATGGACATATTTTTAGTCAATTTATTCAAATGGTCTAAATAGGTATAGGAAAGCATGTGGTTAAAAGGACCTCCAAGTTTGTGAACTTGAGGGAGCATGCCTAGATTGATGTTCCAATTATTGGAGAGACCCAGTGCATTGCTATTGTGTGGTTGATTACATTGCCATTGGCAAAGATTTCACTGCAAGGAGAAAGAGTCCAATGTATGTAGCCATACATGAGCACATGCTAGCTACAAGATCAAAGGGAAGAGAGTACAAACTAAATGGGAAAAATATCCTGGGTAGTTGACCTTATCTTTTTAGAACTTTCATTTAGTGGGGATTCTCCTACACGAGCATATTCACAATGGGATGTGCTTACCACAGACCATGTTCAATATGCAATTTCATTGTCTGCATCAGCCCTCTCTGATGTAGGATGGTAACAATCATGGCCTATATGGGAGGTACTTTTACTCGAGGCTAAGTATCCAAACTTTTTTCTTACCTACTTAGTCTGTTGTGGTAAGATTGTTTAGTTTTGGTTTGATATGCTTACAAGAGAGTCAATTGATTTGGTGGAGTAGTATTGCTGCATTTTGAGTTGAAAGTAGTTAGACACATAGTTGTGGTTCACCATGGGTTGTATGGGTACCATGAGTCTACTAGCCTTTGCATTGGGGTATGGTTGGCATTCCTTGCTCATGGCTTAGTACATGATTGAGGAGCATCTTTAATAGATTGTTTATTTGTATTTGCAATGTTCCACTTCAGAGTTGTTCCTAGTTTGTAGACATGGGATGCACCCATGCACATATGTTATCAAGAGTAATGCAATACTTCCACCCTCTATATGGAGCTTGCAGATGAGGGTATGTGCCATTTCATTCCTGATGCTCTTCTTGCAAGGATCCCCATCGGGATTTGTGGAGAGGTGGATTGGAGAGGAGCCACATTTTCTTGGCTTGCTTTGTAGAGTTGTTATGTCGTCTAGGTGGGATTGTGGCACAATAACCATACTCAAGGCTTGCATATGTGTTGGACATTTGTGTGCCTCCCTGAACATAGATGAGCAAGTGGTTGTTTTTTATGCCTAGCCCTTGATTAGCAAAAGTAAGCAAGTCAAACATGATAGTGGAGGTAGACAAGATGATGAGGTGGACAAGAACGCAAGAATTAACCCATTTGATGATTAGTGAGCACCTTTATTTTGGTATTCTAGTGACATATTTACTATTTGATATTTTATTGATCTTATTTTTGGTTTGGATTATCATATGCATGAGAAGTTGGTCCTTTTTAGAAGAATGCATGTTTCTGCTCTACTATGTAGAATAAAAGACACTCACATTTTCAAGGCTTTCACTAGAGTGAAGCATGTGTGCATTGGGTTTTGAATGAGTTGTTTTATTTTTGTGGAAAAGTGTGTTGCCACCATATTCAAAAGACATAGAAAGGCACATGATTGTTCATCCATGATATGAGGAGTCCCCCAGAAGGAATTCTATGAGATGCAAAATCTACTTTAACGTTGACTTTGAGTGTGTCTCTGATTGCTTAGACATGGAACATGCATGGGCACCAATTTTTTTAAGGACTAGGATGATCTTAGGAGGTTATAGTCACACATCATTGTGGGATTTTTTCTTTTTGATCTATGCATGAAAGAATGGTCAAAGATCCATTTTAAAGCTCATATTCAAATAATCATAAAGCTTAAGCTTAAATGTCATTAGTGCTCAATGAGGTACATGTGTGGGGGTATGTTTCAAAATATACATTGTTTTTTTGTGTTTTGGCAATAGAGTTGAGGTGATTGGTTGTCACAAGATATGCTCTCAAACTCAATTGTCAAAGTATGTGGTTTATAGTATATACATACATTGATTTGGACAATATATGTCATGATCAAGTTCAATTGATTTTAAATGCTAAAATCAAGCTTTCTATATGTTTAAATCTCTCTTTTCCTCTCCATGTCAGTTGTTTTTCTCCTGCGTGAATGAGGATTTCAAAGATGATCCTTCTTTTTTATTTCTACAAGATTGATTTGTTTTTCATGGTTATTATTTGGTGTAATGTAGTTTTAAAAGGAAGACAATGACAAGGACACAAGGCCATTTTTCAAAGTTATTGTGTGCATCTGCATAAAAGAGAGAGAGAGAGAGAGAGAGAGAGAGAGAGAGAGAGAGAGAGAGAGAGAGAGAGAGAGAGAGAGAGAGAGAGAGAAAAGAAAAGAGATTGCTAGAAAACTCCTGGCGTGGGGGGGTCACTATGTATAAAGCCACGTCCTCAACAAAATTTTTCACATGCCATGTCCTCAACAATTTCACTTGGGGAAAAGTAAAAGTAAAATGTGCAGCTTCTCCACCCACTTCTTCATCAGCAGGTCACCCTGTAGAGCTGGTGAAAGTCTTGTGGGCCAACTGAGGTTACTTGTTCTTCATGGACGAAGGTACCTTCAATTTCTACAATTGAGCCTAACTTCAAATACCTCTACCAAACATATGCACCTAGGGATAGGTTATGATGAATTCAAATTGCTCATCAAGGTCCTAATCTTTCCACAATGAGTGAATGGGTACTTCTAGGTAGCTGCGAGTTTGATTTTGAGCTTTGAAACTAAGATGTTGTATAAATGCTCTATGAGCAAATCGTTTTAGATTCAATCTCCAAAGATGGTATGGGAAAAGTATTGGATTTTACAGTGGGTTTATTGAAACTAATAAATCATCCATTCATGTTTAATTACATTTGTGTGTGTGTGTGTGTGTGTGTGAGAGAGAGAGAGAGAGAGAGAGAGAGAGAGAGAGAGAGAGAGAGAGAGAGAGAGAGAGAGAGAGAGAGAGAGAGAGAGAGAGAGAGAGAGAGGAACTTGATGATGTAACAAAGAATAAAGGTATATCATGGCACTTGAAAAGAAAGCCAGAGAAAATCCATGTTATTTCAAGTGATCAAACAACTAGTGTGCCTACAATTTTAGTTGAAAAGAGAACAAGGGACTCTAAGAGACTTTTGTTTGAGGTTCGATGGATCAACTTCTATGTGGGTTTTAAATCTATTGTGGGTGGCTTGAAAAAATGCAAAACTCACATTGTTTCAATCCACAGTTGTTTCTTCCTATTGTCTTCTTTTGCAATTTTTAAAAATGTTTTGAAATCTTATGTGGATTGCAGTTATCCTTTCCAGAGCTCCATATGGAGTTTTTAGTATGCACAATATTATACTTTTTCATTTCACCATAGAAGGAACAAAAGGCTAGAAACTCTTGACCGGTGCTCTAATTTTACATTTCTACTAGTCCAACCAATGTAATACAAGTTTGTGGCTCCATTACCTTGTTTTGATATGCTTGTTCCTCGTTGGTTCTCCTATAAGAAACTTAGTGCCATGTATTAGTGCTATGATAGTGCTAAATAGGAAATTTTGGTGTTTTGGGATACTCTAAAATATTTTCTTGCATATATGAGTGGATGCAATATCTAGATGTTTGGTTATTGGAGATTATATCATTCCCCATCAATGATTCATTGTTGGATTCTAATAATTCCATGGTGCTAATAAGGATACAAATCTATGAGTCCTACTAATTAAGCTATGGAATCATAGTTCAAGTTAAGGACTGTAGATTGAAGTAACAAGGATAGACATATCAGCTCTAGTTCTTATTGTTTCACAACTTCTTATGAATGCTAGGAATCTTTGTGGAGATTCCAGACAATGTTATTAGAGAAGTTCTAAAATTTGTACTTGATAGGTAATGATGCACTAAGTATGTTAAGATGCAAGGATAGAATTATCACTCAGTTGAAATCAAAGCAACGTGGTAGAAATCCTAGACCTCAAAAACTTATGAGAGCATATTTGAATCTGTCATAGATAAAAACAATCACCTTGTCTTGATTCGTTGCAATAAAGGAAAGGTACTAATTAGTAACTTTCCCAGAGTCCTTGGAGGGCTAACTGTGGAGAGTTCAAGCTCAACATCACGTGATCATGTGTGCATAGCACTATCACGTGATCATATGTGCATAGCACTAACCTTATAGAGTGCTATAAAGGAAAGGGTTAGATCCCCTATTCCTAACCCTAAATGGGGTTGTATATATTCTATTTTTTCAACTAAATCTAGTGTACAATTAGTCATTTGTGGTGTGCTCTCTAGCTGTGCCCTCTCTCCTCATCTCCACTCTTCTCCTCTCCCCTCTTCATATTTTGTCATGGTATAAGAGCTTCCTTACCTTCCACTGAGGCATTGCGATCCTTGAGAGTGCGAGAGAGATTGTGAGATTGAGAGTTCTCTTGAGCGTTCTCCATGAGAGTCCACTTTCGGTAAGAGACCACCTTCCATTTCTTTGATAGAAATTTTCGTCATATAATTCCGTACATTGGAAGGATTTCCATTCATCTCCTTCGAGAGTTCTTTGAGAGATTATGTGAGAGAGAGAGAGTTTATGAGGGATCAAAGTCTTCATTGCGAGAGAGAGAACTTAAATCTCTTCCTGCTATAGTCGACAGAGAAAGTTTTATGAGAGAAAGAGAGTCCATAATGCAGGTAGCTGACGAAGGTAGCTCTCCATGGGCATAGTCTTGGCTATGGATCCATGAGCTTGCTTCAATCTTTTCCAGCATCCTTGTTGCTTTCATTTGATCCACGATATAAGTTTTCAATGATCACTAGCTATGGCAGTCGGCTGATGTAATTGCAGAGTAGAAGATAGTTCTCCATAAGCTAGTGAACGAGCTCATTGAGCTTGCCTCCATGGTTTTGCACTCAGAGTTTTGGCAATAAGCTATGTGCTCTGAAGGAACTCGCTAATCTAGCAACCTGTGCTCTGAGGCTCACGTCTATGCTCCTTTGCATGCCAGCGCCTCCTGCACCTTCAACAAGCCTCACAAGATGGCCTTCGGCTCACAACAGTTGCCTCCTACAACTGTGACCTGGTAGCTACCTCTCTATCAAAGTCCAAAAGCTCCTTCAATAAGCATCACCTACGATGGGCTACGTGCAATAGTATGTTTTGCCGTCATCCACCCGCATAGCACCAAGGCTCCGAGACCTTCACCAATGGCTTCCAAACTCACACCTCAACTGTATAGTGAGCTTACTGGCTCCTTTAGCTGATGCCATAGTGACGCTAGCCCACAGTGCATCCAAACGACCCTCTTCAGTAATGGCTCAACTCTAGTAAGCGACTTAGCTCTTGGCAACTCCACTGGCCACAACAACCAAGCTTGTGCACAAACGACTCCTAGCATTACCTACGACACCATTGAGTAGTTGCATGAAATATCTACAGTAGGGATCCGCTTTCATCGTGCTGTAAAGGCCTTGCCATAGTCACCCACAATGAGCAATGCCAGCTATCATAACCCGATGACAACGAGTCGACGACTTAGCCTGATGGATCTATAGCCCACTGACGAGCTCAATCACCTAGAGATGAAATCTCGTTGATTCCATTCGAATCTATAAAAGATTTTGGTGAACTACAACCTAACACATGGCCTTATCTCCTTATCTACCACGTCAGCTGCACTTGCCATGTCAACAGCCCTGCTTTATGCCACATCATCCTTGTGCCACATCAGCAAACCCCTATCCTGTTGCCACATCATCACCTTATTTGCCATGTCATTAGTGACACATTACTTGCCACATCATCAGAGACATGTCACCTACCACATCAGCCATGTCATCAGTGCCACATCATTAATGCCACATCATCAATGCCACATCATCATTGTTCAAGATGTTTCATGGAATGCACTAATTGTAGGATACTTTGAACATGGGCTTTGTAAGGAGGACTAAAATTTTTTTACCAGATGCAATTGAAAGGTGTCTCTTTAAATGTTGTCTCATTTGTCAATAGCCAAAAATATTGTGGTAGAATAGAGGCGGTAGATATGGGCCTAGAAATGCATGCTAAAGTTGTCAAAAATGGATTGGAAAGATATTTTTTTGTTGGAAGCACCTTCAATGATATGTATACTGAATGTGGCTTTCTTACAAAACCATAGAAAGTGTTTGACAAGTTGCCCATACAAAATGTAGTCTCCTAGATTGCACTTATTGTTGTAGGAGGATATGTCGAATATGGTATTGGTGAGGAAGGACTAAACTAGACAACACATGCCAAGCACTTGCATGCCTATATGAAAAATGTGGGTTGCAAGCTCATAGATCACTTGGGAATGGCCTTGTCCCAGTGTTGGTGGAAGTTGGAAGGATGTGTGATGCTGAAAAACATTTTAACAAATTGGTCAATCAAAATAAGTTTTCTTGGAAATCTCTCATAAAGGGTTGTGTGGAATCACAACATGCCCTCAACATGTATTAGTAAATGTGAGAGGACTGTGTAGATCCTAACACATAGACAATTTGGGAAAGGGATTGAGAAATTCATGTTGAGATTTCTAGGAATGGTTTGGAAAGAGACCTTTTTGTTGGTAACACCTTGGTTGATATGTATGCCAAATGTGTTTCTTGAAAAAACACAAAATTGATTTGACAAGCATTTCCTGGACTATGCTAATTGCAGCGTTTTTTGAACACAGGTTTGATAAGGAAGCATATAACTATGTTGAATTAATACACTTGGAAAGCGTCTCTCTAAATAGTGTCACATTTCTTTGTGCTTAAAAGCTTGTGGTAGCATAGGAGATGTAGACAATTCCAGATAAATACATGTTGAGATCACCAAGAAGGGATCGGAAAAAAACCATTTTGTTGGTAGCACCTTGGTTGAAATGTAGCTCACTTGCAAAAGCACGGTAAATGTCCAACAAGCTTCCAATGCAAGATGTAGTCTCATGGAATGCACTGATCATGGGATATGCTGAGCATGGGCTTAGTAAGGAAGCTCTAAACTACTATAAATAGATATAATGTAAGGGCATACCTCCAAATGATGTGACATTTCTCTCCAGCTTAAAAGCTAGCCTACATCATATGAGTGGTAGAAAATGGCCTTGGTACATAATTTGACACACAATTTGTTGGGGTTTCAGACACCCCCAAAGTAGGTGTGGTTATCTAAAGGGCATCTCTAGGGCGTGTGCTGCATGTATGTGGCCCAAGGAGGAATATGGGACTGTTTAAGGTGCCTATGGGCCTGTTTGCAGCAGTATGGTAGCCTATGTAGACAAGAATCTAGCCCCTCTAGTGCACCTTTTATAAGCCAAGTTGGTGGGTGTGTTTGGCAAATTCTTGGTTGTAGGAACTGACCTGTTTGACCAAGTTCCACCAAGAATCCTATCCATGGCTTCAAAGAAGTGCAAGAAATGCCATGTGTAGGCACCAACATGGTGGCTATAGATTGTAGTGGCATGCCATATGGATGCACCAACATAGTGGTCGAAGACTGCATTGGCATGTTTGATAGTCACAATAGATCTATTGACACTAGTAAAGTTGGTGGCAGTAAAGGAGCTACAATAATGGCGGCTGGTAAAAAGTTTGAATTAGGGCCTTGTTTCAACCTTTAAAATGAAATTCATAATCTAGCAAAAGCCTAAGTATATGTATCTAGTTCATCTTAAAAAGTTGTGTTGCATAAATTTGTGCCCTTTTGTAGAATCAATTATTTTAGGAGATGGACCTATGAGAAAATAAAATACTTTTTTTGAACATAATCTTTTTTGAGAAGCCATGCAATGTTCTCGCTTCATCTGCAATAGTGTTACATACATACATTAAATAAATAAACACACACACACACACACACACACACACACACACACACATTTTTTGGTGAAACACACACACACACACACACACATGTATATATATGTATGTATATAAATATGCATGCATGTTAGAAGAAGCTTATTTGAAAATAGGAGAGATATGTATGTAATACATATGCATATACATTATATATATATATATATATATATATATATATATGCATGCATGTTAGAAGAAGCCTATTTGAAAATAGGAGAGATATGGATGTAGTATATACACACATAGATGTGTGTGTGTGTGTGAGAGAGAGAGAGAGAGAGAGAGAGAGAGAGAGAGAGGGGGGGGGGAATGGAGAGATATATTATATTATATATAATTTAATACATGAGAGAGGGAAGGGAAGAAGAACATGGGAGGGCATGGGATAGGAAAAGTGGGAGTGGGGAGGGAAGAGTGGGATGAGGACAAGGGACAGGGGATATGAGTGTGGAGGGAAAATGGGAACGTCGGAAAGGTGGGAAGGGAAGAGATGAGCATGGGAGGGAATGAGAGATTAGGATAAGGGATTAGGGGCCAATGACGAATAGAGAAAAATGGAGAGATCCAATGGGAGAAAACCCTAGTTTTTCCTATATATTCTCCCATTTCCACAAGCCTGAGCAAGAGGAGGAGCAAGAGGAAGAAAAGCATTATTCTCCAAACTCAAATCCTTTTCCACTCAAATACTTTTCTAGGTAATTCTATTTCAGGTTCACTTTCAAATTTATGATCTTCTTGTAAAGAAATTAAGGAAAGAAAATTAGAGAGAGAGAGAGAGAGAGAGAGAGAGAGAGAGAGAGAGAGAGAGAGAGAGAGAGAGGAGAGAACTGGAGTGAGAGAGTAGCCATGGCCGCTACCACAACAGTGAGAGTCAGGAGTGTGGGAGTGGAATAAATTGAGGGATAGAGTGAGGGAATGAGGAGTGAGGAAGTGGAGGGAGTGTGAGGGAGTGTAAGGGAGTGTCAGGGATGCTATCACGGCAACAGCGAGAGTGAGGAGTGAGGGAGTGGCCGTGGCAGTAAGAGTGAGGAGTGAGGGAGTGGAGTGTAGTATGAGGGAGTGGAGTGGTTGCGACCGCTGCTGCAGCAGTGAGAGTGAGGAGTGAGGGAGTGGACTATAGTGTGAGGGAGTGGAGTGGTCGGGGCCGTTGCCACCATGGTAGTAGCAAGAGTGAGGAGTGAGAGAGTGGAGTGGCCGTGGTCACTACCACAGCTAGCGAGAGTGAGGACCGAGAGAGTGTGAGAGAGTGGAGTGTAGTGTGAGGGAGAGTGGAGTGGCCACAACCATTGTCGTGGTAGCGAGAGTGAGGAGTGAGGAGCTAGAGGGAGTGGAGTGGTCAAGACAACTGCCGCGACAACGAGAGTGAGGAGTGAGGGAGAAAAGTGTAGTGTGAGGGAGTGGAGTGGCCATGACATCGAGAGCAAGGGATTGGAGTGGCCGTGGGCAGTGAGAGTAAGGGAGGGGAGTGTGGTGTAGGGAGTGGAGTGGCTACGGCCATTGTCGTGGCAATAAGAGTGAGAAGTGAGAGATTGGAGTGGGAGGGAATGGAGTGGATGCAACTATAGCTATTGCCGTGGTAGCGAGAGTAAGGTGTAAGAGAGTGTGAGGGAGTTGAGTGTAGTGTGAGGGAGTGGAATGGCCACGACCAATGAGGGTGAGGAGTGAGGGAGTGGAGTGTAGTGTGAGGGAGTGGAAGGGCTACGACAATTGCCACGGTAGCAAGAATGAGGAGTGAGGGAGTGGAATGGCTGCGAAAGTTAGAATGAGGAGTGAGGGAATGGAGGGACTGGAGTGAGGGAACATCGAGAGAGTAGTAGAGAGAGTATGAGTGAACAGTGAGAGAGAAGGTGTGGAGTGCCATGGTAGAGTGAGAGAGTGAGGGAGTGTCATCGTGAGGGAGAGGAGTGGGGGGAGGTCATTGTGACAGTAAGGGATATCTCTTGGTGAGGGAGAGGATTGGAGTGAGAGAGTGGAGTGTCACGGTGATGGAAAGCAGTGGAGGGAGGTCGTTGCAGTGGTGAGGGAGAGGAGTTGAGGTAGGTCATTGAGAGAGGGGTGGATAAGATGAAAGAAAAAAAGTTAAGGAATGGAATCATACCTCTTTTGAAGAGAAGTGAGTCGTAAGAAGTTGAGGAGTGAGTCATATGAAGTCATATGAAGAAAGAATGAAAATGAGAAGTTGAGAAGTGACTCGGGAGGGTCACTCATCATATGTAACCCTATCACGTGAGTTCAACAGAAGGATATTTTTTATTTCTGAAATTTACATAAATAAATATACATAAGGGACTATTTAAAATAGTTTTGGGAAAAATTTACAGATTTGTATAGAAAAGGGGTACATTTTATTAATGAAAAATCTACAGATAAGGGATTTTAGAAATATGCCTTGAACGCACGTGGTATAGAGGGTTCATACATAGTGACCCCCCCGAGAGAAGTGATTCGTATGAAGTCGTACCAAGTAGAAAATGAGGAGAAGATAAGAAGAAATGAAGAAATGAATCGTATGACAAGAGGAATGAAATCATGAGAACCTCAAAATTCAAAACTTGAATTTTGCCCCCTCTCCCTCATGTCACCATGCGCAGTCCCTCTACCCCCTCCCTCATCCTGCCATGCTCACCCCCCCCGGTCACCATGTGCACACCCCCTCCCCCCCAACCCCCCTCCCTCATTTTTTGAAACAACCTTTTTAAGCATTTAAAATCATAGAGAGGAGTATCTCAGAATTTAAAATTTGAATTTTGAAGCAACCTTTAAAAAAATTAAAATTGTCTCTCTTTTATAAATTTTAATTTATATTTTTTACGTAGTGATTTCAATTTCAACTGCCCTGCACACTGATACATACAGCTACCAATATTGAATTGTGCTCATTGCTTGAGGGTTGTTGTGAGTGTGAAACTGCATGTGAACGAAGGGACTGACTCTGATTGATTAGGAATTAGTCAGGAAAATTTGAGCATGGCTTCGATAAGCAACTGGGAAACTTGTGTCTCCTCTAAGGCAAACTAATATGTGCTAATCTAGACTACACTAATTGTCGAAGCGAATAAAAGCAATAAATAATTTCTTTTCCAAAGTTCTTTTTGATTTGCTAAGGTTATAAGTGTACATAAGAAGTAAATTTAAATATCAATTTCAAGTTAGAAGGTAATTGTTCTCTAACTAGTAAATTTATAACCTAAATAAAATTAAATTTAAATTTTTAAAAAGGAGAGAGAAAAATATAACTCCATTAAAAAAAATAAATCTCTAAGTACCAAATTTACAATGCAAATAAAAATCGAATCTAACATATAAATAATATAAGTAACATTAAATTTAAATTCTAAAACAAAATTTAAACTTAAAGAAAATCAAATTTACTAAACTTAAAATGTAAATAAAATTAAAATTTTTAAAATAAAAAGTATGGGAAACTTAAAATTTTACATTGTTACTAATTTAATAATTATCTAACTACTAAATTCAAATTTTAAATAAAATAAAAATTTAACTTAAAAAAAATTATTTCTAAGTTTAAATTTTAAATTCATTTCATTTCATTTTTAATAATACTCGGGTCTTACGATTCTTACTTAGGTATAGTTTTATTAGTGTGTAGGGTAGTTGAAGAGTAGATTATAGTTTTATCACTGACAAATTAAAAATGCCATCATTGATTGATGATTTTTAATACATTTACACACATAATTAAGCCTTGTAAAGCCTTCTAGGCTATCCCCATTATTTTTTCAATAATTTATGTATATATTTGAGCCTTGTAAAGCCTTGTAGGCTATGCCTTCTAAGCTATTCTTGGATGGTGACAGTTCTATCATTGGGCAGACTTCAACAATTGTATCATTAGGCAAATTGTGATAGTGGTATCATTGGGCAGATTGTGATAGTTATATCGTTGGATAGATTGTCAGTGGCACACATTGTACTTCTGCCCAAAATATTTTATTCTGAACTATATGAAATGAATTATCCTTATTTTTTGGGTATAGGAATCATGGAGCATGCCAAGATTTTCATGGATGTTGATGTTTTAGTATTTGTCAATGATATGACCTTGATGCACGATGGAAAAGATTATGCCCCAAAGGACTTCCCGCAATGGAGTGTACTAAAGACCATTGAGAGAGATTGGTTCTTGGTAAAAAAACAAAGAGAAGTTGTTCTTATTGATAAAGAGGGATTTCAAGGAACATGAGGAGCCATGGGGTGCAAGTTTGAAAACACAATATGCTTCAGGGGGGCACTGTGCTCGAAATGACAATAAGGAAGCACAACACTTTAGTCACAATGTATGCCATGTCTAGAACTGGCAATAGATAGTTTGTTCTATCCAAGAAAGATGCAAAGCACTTTGTGATGCCACCTCCAAAAACAAACCAATTTCTTGAATCTCCTCATCATGTTGCTTGATTCCATGTTCTCGTTTGGTGCTTTAAAGATGATGATGATGACATGGTAGGTAAGATTGATCAAGGGAAAGATATTAGAAGGAACATCACAAAATTGTTAAGCTCAACAGTATTGACATCCAAAACTAGATTGAGAAATATAAATAGGCCAAAATAGAGAGCACTCACTACAAGGCACATGCCATTTTTCGACAGAAATACCGACCTTTTTTACACTAAAAAGTTCTTTTAAACGGGCATAAAGGTTGTTATTTATGTCACTATTAATGTCAAAAAACATGCGTTACTATATAAGCATGGGTATATAATGATGCTAGGTAAAGGTTGGTATATAGAGACACTAGTAAAGCATCGGTATATATCAAACAGAACTAAAAAAAACATTAGTGGGGAAAAATAGGGCTTGCTGTGGCCCTATTTTGCCCCACTTATGTTTTTTTTTTCATTACAAAAGAATGTTTACAAGCACACAAGCGAGATAAAATCTCAAACCTTGTTTGTTACCAAATTTTCCTTTTGCAAAAGGTGATACAAAATCACTCAAATGAGATGAGAGACAAAAGCATATACATGCCGAAGTATATACAACCTTGTTTGTTACAAATTTTCCCTTTCAAAAAGGGTGATATAAAATTGCTCAAACGAGTTGATAGACAAAAGCATATACATGCCGAAGTATATACAAACTCTACTACTAATACTATTACTACTATTGCTCATCCGAATCGTCGGAGTCATTTTTGTCGGTGTTGTGGTTGCCCTGGCCTTCGTGAGCTTCGCTTAATCCCTGGCCCTCGTCGAAGCCGTCTAAGCCAAATCCCTCGAGACTTGCCTCCTTATCATCACCGCTCACCTCCACTAATGGGACATTTGAGCTTGCACCCTAAGAGTGAAACCATATTAATTGGAAGTTAGATTGGAACTTGAAGAATGAAACAATTTAAAAAGTGAGATTACAAGTAGGAGTAGACTTATACCGAGTGAATAGCCACCTCAGCCCAATCAACTGCCACTCCTTGCACCTCCATCTCAATAAACCATGGCTTCGCTTCCATGCGAAATGCGCGTCTTGTCTCTTCGTTTGTAGGAAGGCGACCAAATGTAGATTGTTGTGGACCCAAATTATGAGAGTTAGATAAAGTGCATGCAATATGCAATAAAAAAATAGAACAATAAATTAAATGAGAAGAAGTAGACTTACCACCCATGCCTCGAACGTGGCTGTTTTGTCACTATCGAGGTGCGAAGTACCTACGGTGTCCAGCTGTCTCCTCGCACATCCAGACTGTCAAACTTTTGGGGGTTGTCCCTATACTCCTTCTTCAAAAAATTCTAGTCATCTTTATCTGCCCAACTTCTTCTTTGCAATGGAAGTTTGCAAGGGCAGAGGAGTTTGTTGGGAGAGGGGTGTGTTCTGGGTGCCAACGATCTTGGAAGATGAGTGGAAGAGGATATTGACTTACGATGCTTCAAGACAGCACACATGCACTCTCGCATGTAATTGTCATTGAACTCCCAATTGGATGGGCTAGGGTATTGTCTTTTCAATTCCTTGATAACTGCCTTCTTTTTATCATCCTGGTACCGCCAGTCAATATTTATGCCGCTCTTGAAATGGTGGCTCATCAACTGCCTCAGCACTTCTTTGCCCTTTTTATTTTCTATGATCTCTCCACCCCTAGTGACTTCATAGCACAGGTCCTCGAGCCGGGAAAGAGTGAGTGGGAGTGGTAGTGCCAGTAGAAGAGCTAGAGCGAGGGGTGGTACTACAAGCGCTTACGAAGTGATGAGTAGCAAAGGGAGTGAGAGTGGGAGAGGGCAAGGGACCTGACTAGTACTGGGTCTCATGACCAACTGGAGACCTATAGGGATGTGAGTGTGCTAACTCATCTACATTCCTCGAGTCACCACAGCAGCCTCGACCCTTTCTACTTTTCCTTCCCTTATGATGGGTATGCCCAAGAGATGATCCCTCGGTCAACGAGGCCAGAGGGGATGGCGAGTAGATCTAGCCGTCGATGGCCCTGATCTACACTCGAGGGGTGTAGGAATAGCTGAGGTCCTTTGGGACAGCAGAGAGAAGAATCTCGCTGCATCCACATCGCTCATTTGTGTGAAACTCGTTAGCACTCCTAAGGAAGCCATGGGTTGCTAGCAAAGGAGTTCCCCGAGGGATAGTTGCAATGCTATGCACCAGAGGTCAGTCCAAGGTAGGCCCCTGAGGAGTCGACTGAGGGGAATCAAAGTCCTTTGGAGAGTAGAGATCAAAGTTTCGTACTCAGAGAACATGCGACGTGATGCCATTTCTAATTTGGTAGGATTGGACAAATGCAAACACAAACACGAAAACAAAAACAAACACAAGAGCGAGTAAGAAGCGAAAAGACAATTTATTACTTCAAACTCAAATTCAATTTAATAAAACTATGAAAAGGAAATTAATTACTTAAGACAATTATTAAAAGACATCAACAGGTCATCGAATATAATGGAGGAGAGTTTTTTGCTTTTCCCACAATAGAGTTGTGAGGGGTGGTGACATGCGGGTTTTGGGTTTTAGATCCCAACATCGGTATATATCGATGCTGCTCTGTCGCTATATACTGGCTCTATATATCCTATAAGCATCGGTATATATTGACAGAACAAGGTATAATGTCAGTATATATCGATGATACATGGCACAAATCTAGCAAGAGGCATAAAAGCTCATGGGTGGCTATTTTTTGGACCTTGAGTGGATTTCCTTGCATTTTGTGTTGTGTGGAGGCTAGCTTGATCTACCACCACCATATTTGAAGGCGAATGGAGAGAATCCTCCTCTTGGTATGAAGAGGCTATCCATATTTCATGAGCTTCCTTATTGGGGTCAGTTACAAATCAATCATCTCTTGGATCCCATGCATATCTTCAAGAATGTGGGGGCTACTGTTTGGGCACACTTGGTTGGTGACAAAGACTCGAGAGGAGTGCGAGAAGACTTGCACACTATGAATAGGATACCTCATTTGTGGCCCCAAGTGCGTGTTTGTAAAGTTGTCCTCCTGAAAGGAACATGGATCCTCTCCAAGAGAGAGGAGGCAGCGGTCAAGGCAGACATTGCCTCTTTTCGAACACCGATAGGATACATGCATTGCTTTTTGAAAGGAGTATTTTCAAAGGACAATAAGCTTAGTGGGCTCCAGTCCCATGATTGGCACAAGGTCTTACATGTATTCTAAGTTGTAGGATTAGTGTACCTATAATCGTGATGCATTAGTGTAATTATGATTATGTTAATATTATTGACATGACTTCTTTGTTTAACCAAGTCATCCTCCCAATTACAATGAAAGGGTGCTTACAAGAAGATGTTAGAAATGCTATATTCAAGATCAGTGGTATTGTGAGGTATGCTTCCTATCAACTCACATTGATTGCATTTTCTTCAATTTAAGTTGAATAATCTATAGACTGATTATGAATCTTACATGGGCATCTGAAATATGTGGATATCTCAAAAAGTGATCTCCATATCAAGCATCGACAAAACTAGGGTGGATCCACTCCATCAAAGCTGTATGCTTGCTTGAGAAGCACTTTCCCTTGAGCGTAATGGCAACTCAAGTGCGTTGCAGGTACCATGCATAGTCAATGGATGTTTTTTCTCGAGCGGTTTATAAAAACTTTGAAGGGATTTGTAAGGCAAAGAGCGATACCAGAAGCAAGGATGGCAGAGAGATGTCTTGTGCAAGAGTCATTAGTATATATCACGGAGTCTCTTGCATCCATGGATCTTGATATGCCGTAGGCTTGGCATAATTGATCACATCGTTGGCGAGGTTCCCCAAGAAAAAGGGATTGAAAGAAATATGAGTGAAGAGTAAATGGAGAAATTCAATAAGTTTTGTATCCTCAATAGCAAGGAGATATAGAAGTGGATTGAGAGATATGAAGCGGCCAAAGCAGAAAGAATAACTGCAAGGATGAGATTCAGAGTAATGCACAGGCGAGCACAACCATATCCATGGGATCTCGCCCTTCTCCTCACTCACATGTCGCTTGATTGGCTACAACTGGCTCTACGTAAAGCCGAATGCAATGGAGAGACAATAAACTAGCGCGAGTGAGAGTTATCATCTGGATGTATGATGCATGTAAGTTTCTTACCTCTTGACGTAATTAAGTAATTATTTGTGGCAATATATGCTATAAAATAGATGCATCCTCATTGTTTTAATGATGCTCTTTTGCAATACAAAAAGTACGTGCATTATGGTTATATGGATGACATTTTTGCTTGGAACGCATCGATTCAAAGAGAGTCACATATGATTGTGGAGTCATGGCTAACTTCACACAAGATAGCCGAGCAAGTGCTTCAGATACAACATTCTCTCCTCACAGTTGGATTATTGTGGGACCATATGTAAAATCTATGAAATTGATTTCAGATGATTTAGTATTTTCATTCTTGATGTAAAATGGTTTAGAACTATTTACAATGGTCCCCATGCTATAGTGAGAAAAGACGAGTGGTTTCTTTGCGATAGACTCCACCAAACTTTGGACCGATGAAAGAGATACTTTTGTTCTTCCTGAGCATTGTGAGCAGGTGCATACTAATGATTTAATATTTAATCGAATGCTTTTCATTTTTTAAGATCAATTGGTACATGTACTTAAGCATAAATTCATATAATTGATGGCATTTGACATCCATCTTCAATATAGGTGGTTTTTCATACGGATCGTTTTGATCCAAGATGGTGGTACGTAATCCAAGTTGCACCACGAAGTAAATGGATTTTTGAAGATAGAGATGTAGATATGGAGATGCCACTACCAATGCTGGATCCAATTGATCCAGATGGATCTAGTGAAGAAGATGAAGATCACAATATGAGCCAAGAGGAAGATGCACATAATGACTTCGTACGGGAGGAAAATGGAGATCACGATAATGAAGAAGAAGATGATGATCAAGAATCACCCGACTTTATTGAAGAAGATCAAGTCTTAGGTGAACGTACGATGCTAGAGGATGATGATGATATAGGAGATCAACTCGATATAGAGCTGGAGATAGACTTGTTTGGCGTGCTGCACAATAAGACAAAGCATCCATAGACGTGCACACAGACGCATTTATTGAACTAAAAAAAACTTACGGGCATGTCTATTCACACATCTATTTGCACATCTATTTGCACGTCTAGAGACCCGCGTCTAATGGCGCATCTATATAGCAGAGAGATGCATGTATAGATGCGCATATAGACGCGTAAATAGACGCTCTGCTAAAAATTTTAAAAACAGATAGACGCATCGTTAAACACATGTATAGATGCATTTATAAACGGTCTTATAGATGCTTTTATAGACGCACAAATAAATGCTATCCAAACAGATAGACACATATATAGACGCGTTTATAGACGCACTGATAGACGTGCTACATAATATTTTTTAAATTTACAGAATGCTGTGTATGCTATGTAGTTACAAGAATCCCATTTCCACATTGTGTAATTCAATTCTTACAGCCAACCGCATTTTAATTAGCGCTCTTGCAAGCACATCTATAGCCGACAATTACAATTCCAAATAAAACAGTACAACTCCAAAACGTTTAGTTCACAAGGCATTAATTGATAGAACATTGCACAAGAAAATTGAAAGCTCAAAAAGTGCTTGTATGTACATATAGCACGAAGCTAAGCCACATGATGTGGCTTCAAGTACAAAAAATAAGAGAAGTGTATATACAAGAGGCACGAAGCCAAGCCAGTGGCTTTAAGTACAAAAAAGAGTAGCTAGCACTACTTCTACGACTAATCTAAGTTCTCCACATCCTCGCTCCCTTCTGCGCTCCCTTCTGTGCTCCCTTCTCCGCCTCCTTCCTCGTCTTCTTGTGCAGGGGCCTATAAACAAGGGACAACATATATCAATGTATGAAAAATCAAATATTTACTTATAATATTGACATTATTTAATTACTTTCAAATACCTCGGGGGATGCTCCAGTAGCCTGGATATACTACTCCTCAGTAATCAACCCGTCATGATAGAAGTGCTTCCATGTATCTCCTCTGCGATGGTGGCGGTGATAGGCTGTCTCGACAGGAGTAGGGTATCTGCCCACGATATCAAGCTGCAAGGCGACACAATTTGCGGAGGGTTAGTACAAAGAAACAACTTGCTAATAAACTACATAAGCAATATAATTTAAGATCGATACTTACAAATTGGGCCTCCCATGATTCAACACCCCCTGCTCCAAAATGCATGCTTCCATATTGCTCCATCTGGATCCTTCGTGCCTCCACATGCTGCAGACTGGGGTCCTCCCTCGCTAACTTCATTGCTTTCTTCCACTCACACTTGTGAGCGGTGTGGGGCGTGCCCCTTGGTGGTTGACCTCCCTCGAGCCTGGCAACCTCTGCTACTGCCTGCCTCTTAAGCAAAGATCTTTTATTGCCAAGTATCGTAACAATCTTTGACTTAGCCCATTTATCTGTGAACTGACGATTGGGGGGGTTAGGATACCTAGAGTGAACAGCAGTGAGGGTCTCATTAGCCAACCTCTTTGGCTGGTCTTTGTAGTGGATAAAGCAATCTCTATAATTGTTAGCAATTACAGAGCGCATGAAGGCCATGATGTCCTTCCCCCGTGCATCCATCAAGATGCCTCCTATCTGAGTGATGTCATAGAAGATCGTACCATCACCCAGAGGCATGTCTAAATCATCTGAATCATCATCGTCCCCACCACCACCCCTCCCAAAGCACTGTGCCATGCATCCCCCACTGCTCTCCCTGCTACTACGCCTGCTACCGTGTCGTGTCGAGCTAGTACGCTGGCCACTCGTAGCTGGAGACTGCACGGGACTACGTGGACCACTCATAGCTGGAGAACCGAGTCTCGATTGTGCAAGAGTATGCCGACGGTTCTGCGAGACAGAAGGACCTCCTGACGGCATGGGGGAAGGGGCATGGACGGCATGATGAGTTGAGAAGAGAAAAAGAAGAGAAAAAGAGAGAGAAAAGGGAAGGGAAAAGAAGAGAAGGGAAGGGAAGGGAAGGGAAAAGAAGAGAAAGGAAACTGTTAGAGCGCGTCTATAGACGCGTCTAAGAAGCGCATCTATTTTTGCGTATAATAGCACGTCTATAGACACAAGTATCTGTGTCTGTAAACAAGCTCTATAGACGCACTCTGAGATGCCTCTATAGACACACTCCGACAGATGGACTATTCTAAAAAGTGGAAAAGGACATGCTCCCGACACAAAAGCATAACACTGATACCAAAATCAAACGATTCTTGGATACGACAAAGGACAAATCCAAAGAGAGCAACTTCCAAAGAAGAACAACCATAAAGAGACTTACCTTGGATAGAGGTATGGAAGCTTCTTGTCCTTCTTCAAAGTCAAGCAAGTTGCGCGAAGCTTATGTGAAGAAAAGCAAAGCAAGCATGCTGAAAGTAGATTTAAAAACCGCGTCTATAGTCGCGTCGAAAACCACATCTATAAGCGCATCTATAAGCACGTGTAATTCCGTGTCTAAATACACAGACCAGATGCGGTTTTTGATGCACCTATAGATGCGCACCACAGAACAGACAGACATGATTTTAGATGCACCACAGATTTTTAAAATTAAATATTTGAAGAAAAGCAAATTTTTTTGGGTTATTTGTTTGTAGGATGTCTTCATCTTCAACAAGTAGCTTCAGTGAGGATGAATCCCTCCGTATCCACCATCGCAAAATGTGGTTGGAGCAAAAAATCAAATGTATGTGTGATCGATATCAAGGAAACATGTATCATGCACGCAGGATTACACTCAATCACATCTCAAAGTATGGAGAATGGGATGCGACCGTAAACATGAAAGAGTTAAGGTTGATTGAGATACTATGGGTGTTCATATGTTTGAGTTATGATCCCGTTTTAGTTTGATACAGGATGCAGTGCCACACCTTCATATGTTGCCCTATGCTTGCCGTGAGGAGGCGAAGTGTCGGCGATATGAGGTGGGATCTTCAGGAGGGACCGTTACGGATGCATGGAGTGATGGTGATAGTAGCCCTCCGCCATTACCTCATGAAGCCGTGGAGGAGGAGGTGTTTGATGATATGGTGCGGGATTTATATGTCCATCAATCCGAAGGGAGGGATGATAGCATGGAGCAGGATGATCTTTTTACCACAGCATCGATTCCATTGTTTGAGGGGTGCACATTCTCTGTTCTACGTGCCTCCCTTGAGTTACTAAACTTGCAAACCATCTATGGATGGAGCAATGCAAGTTTGAATGCATTACTCAAGTAAGCTTTAAAGTCTATTTTGCAAACATGGTGAATTATGCTAGTGGATCAATTAATCGAATGCTTTTTCTCATTTATGGTCTTCACGTGCAGGCTATTGTGTAAAATGCTTCCAAGGGAGAATAAATTACCGACCTCAAGAGATATGGCAAGGCAACATGTGACCTCTCTTGGAGGATTAGATTACAAGCGCATCCATGCATGCATCAACGATTGCGTTTTGTTTCGTGGACTACATAAGGATGCAAGAGAGTGCCCTACTTATGGAGAGGCAAGATATAGAGCAAATCTCAAAACTTTGGATGTGCCTCGTAAGGTTCTGCGACATTTTTCCATAATGCCTCGCATCCAATATATGTTCAAGTGCAAATCCATTGCAGAGCTCATGTCATGGCATTCCTCCCATCGATCAACCGATGGCAAGTGGAGAACTCCCGCAGACTCTCCTGCGTGGAAGCATATTGAAGACACATGGCCAAGCTTCAAGGAAGAACCTAGGAGCTTGAGACTTGGATTGGGTATGGACGGTGTGAACCCATTTGGTCTCAAAAGCACCTCTTACAGTGTATGGCCAGTGATATTGGTGAATTATAATCCTCCACCCACTATGGCTATTAAGAAAGGACATGTTATGCTGTCCCTTCTAATTCCAGGGAAACATAAAGTTAAAAATCCTGATGTTTATTTGGAGTCTTTGATTGACGAGCTAGAGATACTTTGGAGAGGTATTGAGGTGCATGATGGGAGCAAGCCTCCCTCGTCACGAGACTTCAACTACAAAGTAGTCTTGATGTGGATGATGCATGACTTCCCAGGCTATGGCGAGTGTTCAGGCAAGCATTGCACTTCTAATTATGAATAGGTAAAGGATGTGGCACCCTAAACCCACCTTCAACTCTTAATTGCATCTATTATTTAGGTCTCACTACATTGGGTTACCATGCATGTCCTGTTTGTGGTCCTTGGCTAGTTGCCTCACGGGCAGATGCATTGAATAAGGTCATCTATGAGAATCACCATCGATTTCTTCCACCTGATCATCTTAGATATGTTGCCCCTTGGAATGAAGTCCTCTCACAATCACTCACTGCGGGAGATTGGATGAGAATTCGGGACGGTTCCATGACTCCTCCACCACTTGGCATGAGCCGGTAAGGGTTTGTAACTATTGTGCACTATATTGGCTGGAAATAAAGATTGCCCGCTAACACCAGCTTTTGTTTAGATACTCCATCTTTTATCGTTTACCATATTGGTCCCACCTCAAGGTCAATCACCTGCTTGATCCCATGCATATCTTCAGGAATGTGGCATCTACCATTTGGGAGCATTTGAATGGGACACGAGATTCCGTAGGAATAAGGGAGGATCTACGTACCACAGGGAGGATGCGTGAAGCTTGGCCACAAGAGAGACCAAATGGGCGTGTTTTTTTACCTCGTGCACTGTGGAGGTTATCAAAGCTAGAGATGGCGACGGTGAAGCATGCTATTACTACAATTCGTACTCCCATTAGATGCATGAGGTGTTTGAAGGAGCCTTTACAAAGAGCAAGAAAAGAGGTGTAGAGCAATTATATGGCTTGAAATCTCATGATTGGCACAAGATGCTCCAAGTAAGTATTTTATGTGCATAATATCTTTTTCCTTTCAAATTTGTGAGTGAATAATTATAAGCAACTAATCAACTACCTCTTCGTGGGTTCAGTTCATACTACCTACTAGCATTTCTCGTAGTGCATCGAAGGATGTGAAAGATTGTATTTACAAGATGGGCGAGCTTGTGAGGTACTTTACATGATACAAAATATGATGCGTATCAATGCTCCATGCAAGGTGTTCATATTGCTAATATGGTGTACTTTTTCATCTTCTAGGTATGTGAGCTCAAAGGAAATAGATCCCACCATGCTTGAGAATGCTCGAGTTATGTCAGTGGAGGTGGTTTGTTTAGTGGAGGAGACATTTCCACGTTCTATTCTCATAAGCCAACTACATCTTATAGTGCATTTGGTGGATGAGATTGCTATATGCGGTACTATACATGCATGATGGTTGTTCTTCCTCGAGCACTTCATGAAGACCTTGAAGGGCTTCGGGAGACAAAATGCAAGACCCGAAGGTAGCATGGCTGAGGGTTGGTTGGTACAAGAGTCACTTGTATATATTTCTAAGTTTCTTGTTGATGTGGATAGCTCTCTCCCATGACTATGGAGAGATGATGAAGACCTAAGGATGACCTCTATTGTGCCTCAAGGGAAAGGATGCAACAAAGTAATAGACACGGAGTTGCATAATAGTATCAACCTCTATTGCATGCTTAATAGTGATGTGATGAAAAGATGGGTGACAAGACACGAGGATGCAAAGGCAAGAAGACAAGAAGAAAGGGCCCTCTTTCGTACACACCACGGATCTCGTGTGCCATACCCTTAGTATCTAAGAGCACTTCCAAAGGATATTCATGTGGATTGGCTACTTGATGAAATGGAGAAAGCAGAGAAAGATGAGGGGATGCATATCACAATGGAAGAATGGGAGTATGCTAGGGGATGCATGAGCAAGGTCGGTATATAGAATGTTATGCATAAGTTAGGAGCTATCAATAATTTAGATTGCTTATTTAATTAATTTTTTCTTAGTGTAGTGTACTATGTTCAATGCTATATGGTGTGAGGGCAAGCATTTTCAAACACAACGGATTGATGATAAGAGAAACACACAAGATTGCGGCATCATTGCTAGCTTTGAGGGAGCCAATGGAGCCATGGATGATTATTGTGGCATAATCCAAGATATTATTAAGCTTGACTTTCGACACTTCTTTGTGTATGTTTTGGATGTAAAGTGCTTTAAGGACGTGATGGAAAGAGGCCCTAATGCAACAATCAAACGCCATGCAAGTGGCTTTGTAACTATTGACTTCACAAAGTTTTGGCAAAGTAGGAAGGACACACTAGTACTACCGCAACAATGTGAATAGGAACTGTGAACACATATAAAAATACTCGCTTTTAAATATTTGATACCTTCGATGCAAGCAAAATAACATGATTGTATATGTGTTTGAATTAGGTTGTCTATCAACCAATGGTGGATAATAATAGATGGTGGCATGTCATACCTATTATGCCACGTTCCAAAGTGATGTATAGTACATTTACTAATATGGAGCGTATGGAGGATGATCATGGCCATGGAGGTGATGATGACCGTGATACGAGAGAGGAGGATGATCATGAGATAGGAGATACAGGTATTGAGGCCATTACCTGTGAGGACGAGCCTACCATTGGTGATGCTGATTTCGATGAGCACATGAGTAGCACAAGTAGTAGTGGGTTGAATGTATTTGTAGATCTAAACACTAGTTTGGATTTTGAAGTAGATAGTTTGGCAAGGGTTGATCTCATTGAGGATGGGATTGAACCGTAGCCCATCATTGATATTGGCAAAACTATTTTACATATTGTCTCATTCTCCTCACCTCACTTAATTCTTGTATATGTGGGCTTGCAAAAAAGCATTGTTGTTTTTGTTAAAATTATGTGCTTTGGTAATCATGGGCAATGTTTGGAAAGCAGTGATGTACACCAAAATCTCACTTTCTGTATTCTCTATTTAGCATCTAAATACGAGTCTCATTCTCAGTGTAGACACATAAATAGACACAATAATACACGCGCAAATAGACACGCTGATAAACGCAATGTTAGACGGGCCCGTATTTTCTCAGTGTAAACGCGCTAATAGACGTGTTAATACACGTGCAAATAGACGAGCTATTAGACGCGCTATTAGACACGCCCGTAATTTCTCTATTCAAGCAAAGCCTATAGATGCGCCCGCTATTTTGTGCGTCTATCAAGCGTGTCTATAGTTGCTTTGTGTTGTTGTGCTGGACTTGGCTTAGGATGAAGCTGTTGACGTAAATGCTCTTGATTGATTTTTTTTTCATCTCAAACTTGGACATGAATATATGAGCTTCAAACTTGATGTACATGCTCTTGTATTTTTATTCTTTCAAAGGATTAAACATGTATGAAAAGAAAAAAATTTTGTCTTTGGAAAAATTGTCCTTAAAGGTCGGGTATAGGGAAAAACACTCTCTGTAAAACATCGGTATAGGAAAGTGTCTCAGAGTCGTTATATAATGACCTTTTACAAGTTTGGTAAAGGTCGCTATATACCCACCATTTACAAGTCTGGTAAAGGTCGATATATACCCACCTTTTTAAACCCACCTTACGTACCGGCGATTAGCGCACCGCACGTGCTAAACGTCAACACTTAACTGTTGGAACAAGGCCTGTGTGTAGTAGAGACTTGCACATGCTTGCTAAGATTGATGGCTATAGCAACACTTGCACTGAAGGTGTCCTTCACCCAACACTACGAGGGCCCACCTCTGTAGGAAGATGGTGACGATCCCCGCGATGGAACCACTGAAAACGGCCTTCGATAAACAAAAGGGCAGTGATCTTCTTCTACTCAGTCATAAACTTCATAAATAGCCACAATGCAAGCTTCAGTCACTTAAATCACTTAGCACAACTTAGAAACAAGCTTTAACAACAACAAAGGTGAGGCTAGAATGCCCCTGCTCAATGAAAATAGTACACAGTGCACCCACCGGCCCCAAATGCCTTGGCGCCCCTTATGGTATTTATTTAATACTTCTGAATGGAAATGCTTTACAACAGAGGAGGTTTTCATTGAAGCATAGGACACAACCATATCCAGTGAACCTTTAGAACTCTTCTCTATTTTGTGTGGAATGATACCTTGTGTTTTATGTGTGTTTGTTTGGACATGTTTTATGAGTTTTTAGAGAGAGGGCTTCCCTTGAACCCAATATATGCCCCTTGGGACTCATTTGGATGCCACATGGCTTTTTTTTTTTTGGGGACCTTGGTCCCTTTCATACCATTGAGGGCCTTTCTAATGCAATCCTTATTTACTCCTATGGTCACCCTTAGAGCATAGGCATAGCCATTTCCGTGTAAGTTGATAGCTTAATTTAAGATGATACCTTAATTTAATGGCTCTACCGATAAGTGTCCCATTGAGTGTTCAAGCCCTTTTGGTTTCCCCTTATATGGTAACCTATGGCGTTAGGTTCTGACATTAGAGTTGACATAACACTCTCCTTCACTCATGGACCAAAGCTAAAATTTGAATACAAGTCAGTCTCTCTCTCTCTCTCTCTCTCTCCCAAATTATAACCGCCTCCTTCCTCCTTCCCCCCACTAGACAGCTAAAACAGTTGGAAGAAATATATTGCATGGCGTACAGAAAACAGCAAAGCTGTATTGCCTCTACCGCGAGAGGAAGTCATGTGCCCCTGACCACATGGAATGGAATGTAACAACGATCGACAAACTAAAGCCGTGCCCCCTCTCGAATCCATCTTCTCGCGTTTATTGGACGGCAGGCAAAATGCCCCCAGAATTCAAACAGCGTGCAGTACCTATGTTACCACCCTAAAGCTGAATTTCGATCCTTCCAAGAGTATACAACCTGCAAACAAGGAGCGTGGATAATCCGATTACTGGTCCAACACCAAGATCTAATTTCACAATACCGGCAACTTTAATTGAACAAGGGTAATTTGAATTCAGAGAGACTTTTTTTGAAGCGAGAAGACCTTCTCAACATGACTTTCTGTCAAGCGATCGGACATGTGACCGCTGAGATGCACTATACGGATAGTGTCTCTATATGAAGCGACATTTGTAATCGAAAAACCCAAGTAGGCTTCGGTGCATATATGCAAAGCAAAAAGTGGAAAACTAATAGCTTCATTCATCATGTGATCAGGCTAGACTCAAGAAATAGCAGAGCAAATAGCTGGCTAATCTTTGAGACCGTTCACCTAGACGACCAGACACCACCTGCAAACTCTTCTATTACTTGAGGGGCTTCTGTGTAATGAGGACTACTGGGACGGCTGATTCGCCTGGAAGAGTCAGTTATTTTCTAGGGTACTCCGAAGTCGTGAATGCGGACAAATAGAGACACGAGAGGGTTCAGTTGTATAGAGACACATTTCACGAGAGGGCTGTATAAGAGAATCCTGCACAAAAAGGCATAGTTATTTGAGGACGCTTAAAAGTGGCAACGGCTGCCATATTCGAGACTTGCTAACAAGTTGGTCGACCTTTCTGTGAGAGAGGACCGGGAGCCAAACTCGTTCACAACCCAGGAAACAACAATCGACAGCTGGAACGATTTTTTGAGTTAAGTAATCCAACATAAATAAATCAGCAATGGTCCATGCCAATATAATTAAAGTACAGCAAACTTCCAAACGCATCCGCAACTTCATACCTCGTATATATTAACGAAAATGAATGAAATAATTATAGACACTGCTGATCAGTACATCCATGTCGCCTGGCCATGAGGACGCCGAGCTCGAAACATTAACAAAGAGCCATAAGTATACTTGTAAAATAGTTAGAAAGAGATCACAACCAGCTGCAATCCAGAGGTTTTACAGATAAAGGATGGACCTATCTAGCACTTCAGAAATGTTATTTATATTACTGCAGGCATTGGATGGCTCCCTATGAAAACAACCCTCATTTCGAATATTTTCCGAGCGTTTGATGCCACTCACAAGCCCACCGAACCCTCAGTACAGCGTAAAGCTATCCCGATCGGCCTGGACAAACCCCAGGTGCACACACATTGCAAGGGTACATGCGAGTCTCAGGATCATCACCTTGAGGCACCAGAGCACTCATCCACGGTAGCCTCTTGATCAGATCCATGATCTTCTTCATCATCGAACGGCTCAATACCATGGGGAGCGTGGCCACGCCCAAACGCCCGAACGTGGTCCTTGAGAGAACGCTTGTGCTTAAAATCAGATCCACAAATGCAAAACCAAAGCTTACCGCAATTCTTCTCATGTGTTCGCCAGTCACCTCGCACTGCGAAGGCTTTGCCACATTTGCGACACATGAAAGGCTTGATGCCATGCTTTCGCTTGTAATGTGTCTGCAATGTACGAAAATCCTTGAGGGGCTTTGCACGGGGGTGATCGATATTGTTTCTACATCCTTGTGCACAGCAGTAGCATGGTAAGCGCAGCATTGTCGAAGGTTGTGTGCCTCTTAAAGACTCAGGACCTCGTCGATATTGGGATCCATGACCCCACATGTGCATCTGCAAAGCACAGAAAACGCTATAAGCCCTAGCTTGTCAATTGTTAGCATAGAAAACACCTATTGCAAAGGCAATAGACTTAAGACTCAATGAGCTGCTTGAATGCGATGCCGTTTTGATCTGTTGTATATCTATTTCCGAGTGGCTTCTGGTGGCGAGAAATGAGCTGATAAAACTCATTGCATACGAGCAGGTGATCCTGGAGCGAGCAACCTCACTATATATATATATATAAGTGTGAGAGGGAATTGAGGAGGACACGAAGGAGCGTAATAGTCCAATTTGCGCTTATTAACAATACAAGTTAGCTTTTCTACATTGCTGAACTAATCCTAGATCTTTCTTATGAAGGGACTATTCTGAGAAGCTCGGGTGAGCTTATTCTTGATAGCTGTTCGGTTCCTTCTTCCGGAACAAAACTAGAGCAGTGCAGCATGGACTCGAAACATTAATGGTCATAAGGAGAAATCTTCTAAATTTCGGAGCGTCCGAACTACCTGCATGTTGTTGTAGCGATTAAAAGTTTTTCCACAGAGCGGACAGGAAAACTGAGTCGGGCCTATTAGGATTTGTGCTGCCGTTGGAATCCAGTATTGTCCATCGAGTAAGCGCCCTCTAGGCCTGATAATTGCCTCAGTGTCTACGATGCTCACACTATCGTTGCAGTTCTCGGAATCCGGCCTTTGAACACGGTGAACCGAAGCCGTGGTATAGTTGGGAGGCCCGATTTGCAACGCCACAGTCACATTTTCTCCAATCTCTTCGCAAACCTCTGGTAGGACAAGATGAGCCGTTTCCATGGGCAGATCCGGTTCCTGCTTCGGTGGGGCAAGGCTTAGCAGAGGAAGTGCCTCCATGAGCGGAGGTGAAGCACAGCGTAGATGGGCGCAATCGGCATGCGATTTTTGTTGCCGCTGTTGAATCGATTCTTCGTGATGGAAAGCCCCGGACTGCTGCTGTTTCAAGTGGTGGTTGTAATGTGAGAGTGATGAAGAACTCGACGACTCGGAGGGACGAGTACTGAGCTGACCTGATGAGGAGGTGCTGGCGAGGATAGCCGGGAAAGGAATGGCAACAGGTATTCGAGAAATTGAGGAGTGTGCTGCCTGATGAGGCTTGAGCCATTCTGTGAAAGAGATCGGCTGTGCGGTATTGACGGGGTTTAGGTTACTACAGGATGGGATGGAGATGGAGGGCTGGAGGACGTGGTGGTAGCTGCTCCTTGCAGAGCTCATGCCTGCCGAGGGCAAGAAGAAGGATGAGCAGGAAACCTAATGTTGGCGATACGTTGATGGGCAGCTGATCTGTGTGATTGATCTGAGCAAGGCGGGAAAAGCTCGATGGGTGAAGCTCAAGTAAAAGAAGGGAGTTACTGGAGGACAGGTGCTGCCTTGCAGGTGGGCACAAGACTGATGTTGCACCTCGTCTTCCTCCCACAGACAACAACATCAGCGGCACGACTCAGGTCGAGGGAGCGAGCTATGAGAGATATAATCAACATTCTTTTTTGCTGGCTTACCACGTCAAGGGAGGCAGTAGAAGCTGGTGCCGTTGAAGCTGCGTTTTTCCAGCGCACTTTGCATGCGAGGGTAGAAAAGCTCGCGCTCTGAGGAAGACGTACGGGGGAGCAGCGAACGATCGCGGTCCTAGGAAGATCCCAGGGCACTGATGGAGGGTTGACTGGGTCACAAGCGTGAGCGATCTGCATAGGGAGGAAGCAGAGAGAGAGAGAGAGAGAGAGAGAGAGAGAGAGAGAGAGAGAGAGACTAGAGCTCCGTTTTACTGTATACACAAGAGAACGAGCTTGTGCGACGATAGGTAAGAGACGCTACTGGGTGTATAAACAAGGACGAGAGAGAGAACGTAAGCCACAATAGCGCTAGATTGTGGGGCTGTAGAGGAGAGAGAAGCTGTGGGTTGTACTGTTTGCGGACAGGAAGGGGAGATGCAAGAGAGGTGGCTGTGGTGCGAGGTGCTGCTGTTGCTTTGCAAAAGAGCATGTGGATGGAAGTGGTTTCGTTGGAAGAGCTACAGGGACGATAGATTGCTTATACGAGAGTGAGGTGATGAAAGGAAGTTGAGTGCGCGGCGGTGAGTTTACCCCACGCTCTAAGCTGGTGCTGCTTTCCCCGTGACACAGAAAAAAGTGGTTGTTGTGGTGCGTAGAAAAAGGAAGGCTGGAAGAGACGATGAGGGGCCCTTGTGTTGTCGTTGCTCTTATACTCTCTCATACACAGTTTTTTCTCATTGCTTGCATAGTGCGAAGTCCCATCTCCATTGCAACAATCTGCCATCGCTCGCTTCAACACTAGTCATGGGAGCTCTCTCTCAAAGCATTCGCTTCCACACCTAAATTGCATGTGGCAACTGCTAAAATACGTTGCTTCATCATTTGTCTCACAACATAAACATGTGCATTGCTAGCACTAATCAAGTTGAGCATACAGTGAATTAATGACCCCCAGAGCACTTGGAGCCTTTGGTATGCTTTGGATAAACTTCTTGCAACCTTGCTTTAATGTGATTCCTAAGTTTTTTACATCACCCCCCATGCGAGTCCACAAATAAGTTACCACTCTTGAAGATGAAATCCTTTATTACTAAGTATTTGGTGTAGGCCACATGAGTTCTTTAGGAGCATGATCACACATGGATCAAACATCACTACATTATGATTCCATTATTAAAAAATGAGGCACATAACACTAGCTGAGTCACCAAATTTGATGAAAATACTTGCTTGTGAAAGTCAACAACCAATGTAAGCATTTCCTTGCATGGGTTACATACCTCCATCACCACCTTTAGAAGGTGCACTAGAAGGAAAACCTCCATATAAGGGGTAATATTTAAACCTGTACTTACATTTGAATCCTATATTCCTTTCTTTGAATTTTTTAGATTTAAAAAACCCCTTATGTTCAACTTATGGTCAAATATTTTTTTGGTGCATTACCTGACACTTAGACTTAATTCTAGAGTGAATGGAAAATTTTCCATGTGTTTGAAAAACCTGCTTTTAGTATAAGGTGAATGGTAAAAGTTTCGTTTTAAATTTGGAGCACACTTCTAGAAAATCCTACATACAATATGGTTTAAATCCATACTTCTTTGATATTTATGATTTTGTGGATTAAAAACCCCCTCTATATGTATATTTTTAGGAAAATTAAAACGTCCTTGAATCCACGTCATATCGTCAAATATTTATTAGGTGTAGCCCTTCCGGGTTTTTAAAAAGTACATGCATGTTGCTACCTCATGAGGATAACCTGTACTTGTGGTCCAAGTCTATGCAATGCAAACTTGCATGTTCATGTTGGAAAGGGGTGGCAACCCACTCATGTTCCTTGTGACTTATCTCCTTACTCTTATCTGCATGCATTACTAGTGCAATTGGGTCGCTCTCCCACTTGCAACCTACCATTGTCATCCACGATGGGCGATCTCAACAAATCTGACCATTTAGGAGCATAGCAAGTTCGTCCCCAAGATTTGGTTTCCCTCTATTCTGCTTCATGCCAGCTTGAACTGAGATCCACAGGCCCGTGCATAGTGCCCAGCCACCAATTGAGTCTCTAGCGTTTCTCTAGAGAGTGTAGGTCTCCATCTCAAAAAATTTGGGCAAATTTGCCAGCAGCGCATGTCGTAGCCAAGCACAACAAGCGTTGTTGCGTGAAAATAAGCACTTACGTGCACTAGACAGCAACATCACAAAGCAAAACTTTTATAGATGCCGGTTTAATCGCATTTGGGAAGGTAAGAGCCTCGACTGCCCTAAGGCCGGCTGTCCGGCGGCGGTCGTAAAGAGATCTGATCTGAGTTAAACTCGACGGCCTACCAAAGTTGATGCTATTGCCAGATTACGAAGGCGTCGAAAGGCGAGCGGCGCGTGCAAAAAGTACGTGGATTCGCCAGATCTGGCAAGAGCCGCGGGACGGCGGCCCACGGCGGAGGCGAGGACCGCCAGACGCCGGCGCCGATAAGAGCGCCATGTTTTGGTCCAGAGAATGACAGCTCCCCTCCACGCGGCCCTCCACATCATCAAAGGGACGCCGCGTCGACAACTTCATGTTGGTTCCCGAGGACAACATCCGCGGCCCCGGGGGCCGCGGCCGTGAAGAATCTCAGGTGCACACCACACGTATACCCTAGATTTACGTCTCATCACACAGGAAATGACGGAGAACCCACAAGCTCTAGGCCCAGCCTCGGACCCAGGTTTGGGCATTTTGTCGGCCCTCCTGCTGTCACTATTTCCGCCCCCACCGCACTTCGTTGACCGTGCCTAACCAACAGGCATGCATGCCCTGACGCATGTCGGCCGCATCATGACCATCGCTTAATACATCTCCACATCACCATCATCGTCATCTTTAGCATGATCCCCATCATGCTCGCATCCCAATTGGACCGCCTCTAAACCTTATAGGGCCGACTACCCTTGTCTAGTTTAATAAATAAATAATAACCTCCTCCTTGAATGTGAAAAGACCAACGTACTTGATCTGGGTCTTCCGTTCCCCTTGATTGTGCCCCTTGTCCCCACTTCAAAATGACATTTTTCCTAGACAGCTTTCATTGTGCAATCCCATTCATCCCTTGACATACCTTAAACCCCTCTCATTCCCAACTTCCAAGTTCCCAATGTTTTTGCAAGCTCTTAAAAGTTTTCTCTAAGTGGCCCCCACATCCTCCAAGCGCTCGCCCTGTCTCATTCTACCCTTTACTTTTTTCACACAACTTGCTCACCTGTGTCACCACATAATTCTTATCTTATTTAAGTGCTCCACCTCATCCAACAACCTTTTTCTTATATGATCACATAATGTACCTCACACCATGGAGAATTTCACATGCTTGATAGTTCTAGAATACCCCCCATCCTAATTCCTCTCTCCGACACACGCAAGGGAAAGATGGGCAAGCACTCACCCCGATACCATGTCTTGTTCCAACAAAATTGACGATAGAACTGACTATGAGCCATGGGGACCATACAACAAAGCTACGCTAAGCTAAACAATTTCTACAGGCACACTATCCAAATACTATATGGTGGCTTATCTATGTGTACTCCACTTACTCTCTCCATAGGCACAATATCATTCTCTCAATCCCAAGGGCCAAAACAAACTCTATGTACAGTACCCAAAATGCACCATGTTTGTACAATGTGTTTAAATTACCCTAGTTGTTCCATCGTTGATGTCTTTAGTTTACCTATACCTCCCAAACTCCCACAATGCACCTGCCTTTTCATGGGGATTCACTTTTTTCACACCCCCCTTAGAAGATTTTCATGTTGTAAAAATTAAGAAAAATTTCTTGAGCTACATTGTATTCTTTGAGTTTATAATCACTTAAAGAATTGTTTAGAGATTGACTGCATCTTTACACCCCTTTAAGGAACTTTTAGGTGGAACTAAGCATCATCACATCATGATTGTGTCTCGAACAAGGAAACAATATTACATATGTAATAATTCTTTGAAAACGAGGTAATTTAGGAAACATTTTCCTTCTTTTTTGTGGAAGAAATGCACAACCTTTACGACTAAACAAACCCATCACCTTAGTACATGCATGAAATATTTATTTAGTCATCAGATCTAACAAAACATGAGTTGTGAAACACAACACACAATTCTATGAAAGAAATGTAGGAATTGAAGTGACTAAGGAATAAAGGTGTAGAACAAGCTTTCCATGGAAAACAAGACATTCAATCTTGGACAACTCAAGATCTCACATGCAATACAAATTCTAAACACAAAGAAGATCATGTGCAATATCTAAGACTAGGTCCTCTTAATATTCAATTGTACTAGTACTCACTTTATACAATTTCTGTTGTACAAAGATCGAGTATCTTGAATCTTCACTAACCAAGAAGTACTTGAGCAAGAAAGGACATCGTATGTAGTTGTCCATGTGGAGAAAAAATCATTTCATATTTCTTAAGAGACAATGTTTTATTCCACACTTTGAACAAAAGGAAGTTTATTAAATAACCATTTGCTACTTGAAAATCACACCTCAAATTACACATAGTGATAAACTTGTGAGCCCTAGATGTTCAACTTAGAAAGAAATATTGATTCTAACCCATGGACTTCACCAACTCTCCTCAAATGTGTGAGTCAAGACCGGTAGCACCTCTAGATGTAGGTGTTTACATTACCACCATGAAACCTAGGGAGTCTTGAGTTAAACTGCTCACTTCCATCATAGTTCCATGATTTCATTTATTAATAGTTTTCTTTTTTGTTTCAAGGATTATAAGCATATTAAACCATTGCTCATGCTCTTTTATGTTGTGTATATCAACCACTTATGAAGACAAGTATAGGCACAATCTCTCATAGCCCTCTTAGGGGAGAACTCACATTCACTCCCATCATGGTATGAGACCTTATGTACGAGCACTGGCATGTGTGCACCAAAGTCAACATATGCAACTATAGCAACGAGCGCCTTGCTCTGTGATTCTTCACGTGCTATGATATCATCAACCATGCGATCAACACTTTTTCACACTACCCCTAGTTGTCGTCCAACCTCTTTGGCAGTGCTTGGTCCAATGCAGCACTTACTAGTTTACCTTTTTAGCTTTCCTAAGAATTGGGACCAAATTCTAGTGTGTAATCATATAAGCTCTTTCCCACATATTTTACATTTCACTTATTAGGTGTTTTAGTTACGGTGACCCAATTACATGCACTGTCTAGCACATGACCACGTTTCTCTAGAACTATCATCTAGCCATAAAACACAAAAACTATTTTAAATATTTGAAAGTATCTTAATACATTATACATAGTATGAAATATCTACAAAATGGCTTTTAACTCAACATATTCAAGTCTTAATACATTGTAATATTTTCTACATATTACACTGCAATAGTTGATACATTGCAATTATTTCTACATATTACAAAACATTGCTAAAGAGTATAGGATATAACAATTATTACATGTTCTTGAGGGCAACCGGCATATCCAATTTTGCTTACGTGTAATATTGCTAGAGGGAGAAAATTATGACAACTGAAAATTTTGCTACCCTGTGCAATTTCGAACTTCTACACATCCGCCTTGAAAATCTTTAAATATTAAAGCACATCCTTCTCTTACCACCCTACAACCTACACCTTGAAGGGTCACGTCAACGTGACCTCATTCTTTAGGTTTGGCATTATCTTCTTTACTCGGGTAAGTTGTCTTCTATTATTTGCTCACCTCATAAGCTAGCTGGTCTCTATTCTGATGGGTCTACTGTAGAAGTTCACTAATTGTAGCCATGGCATCAGTGGCAAGATGCATCTCATCATGGCTTGCAAGAGAAGTAGACAGAGGCTATGAGATAGGAAATTTAAAAAGCTTGGTCAAGGCACAAGGAACACATTGTGGGGCGCAAAAAGAAATGGCATGGTATCAACGCAACAACGGAAGACACTTTTGCAACATTTGCAGAGATAGAAACAACTAGAAGGAAGAAGACTCCTTTCAAAGCAACAGTAGGTAGTGGTTGCAAATGCGCATGCGGACATTCATTCATTGTCATTAGAGCAAAGAACACGAGCTATTGTCTCACATTTGGTGGGACCATTTGAGGCAGCAACATCAAACCATTCCAGTGAATATGAGTCTTGAGTCTTCATAAGCTTTAGCCTACACCCTAAAGTTAATAAAGTGATGAACCTATCAAAACCTCAAGAGATGCATGCCCAAGAGACGATGCTCTCTAACCTGAGAAATGGCCTACAAAAAGTGAAAGGGGTGCACAACTTAGATCAACTAGCTACAAAGAGGGCAACATTATCTATGTTGGTATCCTCTATAATAAAGGAGAAATGGCTTGGGTGCACAATGTCAAAGATGTTGTCAATGAGAAGAACCAACATGGCTCTAGCGGTTGGATGTAGAGCAAAAGCAATGCACAATTATCCCGATCCGAGAAGTCTTTGGGATTCAACAAAATGCAAGAAAAGGAGAGACATCCTAAGTGCAAAATTCATTGATAGAGTGACAACATTTTGGCACAAGAATACGAGAGATTCTCCAAATAAGGACATATGCAAAAAGCGGACGGGACACAAGAAGTGGGAGGAGCACATCAAAAACACATGCTTAATACAATCTAGGTTAGTGGTCACCTAAACCAACTCAATGGTTGTGTATGGTTGAGTTTTAGAATAGTTTAATTGTCTAATTTCTAAATTGGAATGACTTGGACTTACTGTGATCTTGTCCTAAACTAGCCTGGTGGTTAGAACATCATGCAATATAGAGGCAATATATCACCATGCTAGTTCATGTCAAAGACCAGCTATGTGATTGTCCTAAACCAGGATGGTTAGACAACAATATATCTACAATAGAAATAAACATCAATATATTGTTATTGTCTGATGGATGACTAGCCTGGTGGTTGAAATTGTTGTGTTTCCTAGTAGTTAAGTTACTTAACTTTAATTTTTAGCTTGGTTCAGGTCATATACTAGTTGATTTCTAGACCAAGATTTCATGGACTTAATCAAGGACTTAATGTGATTATCCTAAATCAATTAGGTGGTAGAAACTCATGCAATATATCACCAAGCTAGTTCAGAACATGAGTTATGTGATTGTCCTAAACTAATGAGAAACCAGCTTTGTTGAATAGAAATATATTTTGCAACCGAAATAATTGATGATTGGCCTGGTGGTTGAGTTCCCTAGCATCTAAATTAGTTAATTTTGATTTTTGGGCCGGTTCAGGTCATATACCAATTAATTTCTAAACCGGTCTTGCTTAGAATTAATATGATTGTTTGAACGTCATGCAATATATCACATAGCTAGTTCATGTCAAGCAGGAGTTATGTGATTGTCCTAGACCAACTTGGTTGAACAAAAATAAATAGATTATATTTTGCAACTAAAATAATTGATGACTAGCCTGGTGGTTGAAATTGTTATGTTTCCTAGTAGCTAAATTAGTTAAATTTACTAGTAGTTAAATTAATTTAGTTTATTTTTTGGGTTGGTTTGGGCTATATATGGGCTTGCTTGGACTGTGATCATCTAAAATCAACCCGGTGGTTAGAATAGCAATATATAATTTAGCTAGATAATGCGATTGTCCTAAACTGAATTTTGTTATTGTTTAATTGATGACTGTGTTTCCTAGTAGTTAAATTAGTTTAGTTGTTTAATTTTAGGGCTAGTTCAAGACATGCATGGGATGGACTAGAGTTAATGTAATTGTCCTAAATCAACCCAATGGTTGGAACAACAATATATCATCGCGATGATTAAGGTCAGGCGCTAGTTCTGTGACTATCCTAAACTAGCATGGTGGTTGAAATTGTTTTTTTTTTCTAGTAGTGAAATTGTTTTGTTTTTTACTAGCTTGATTAGATTGCATTTTTCCACTAACTATGTTTGTTTTCCTCTTAGTAGTGTAAAAAGGGGGAATAAGATAATGTTGCATGTTGCATGCTGTTCTTTGCATGCTCAAGATGGAGTTGTTCTCGGGTGCATTTGTTTTATTTCCATCTTATTTCCCACATTTTGGTTGAGCAGATGAGTTGTATATGAATTTAATGGCTCAAAACCCAGATCAAGTTGATTGGGAAAAGGAGATTTGAGCATTGTAAGCCCTAGTACATTAGGAAACTCAAAGATAGGAATGTGTGTTGTTGTAAAACACACAAAGACTTTGTCCTCAGTTGGCAAGCTTTGAATGCCTTGAGATCTGGTCATGTTGGAGCATTGGTCCATGGCAATAGATGCCCATATCTTGTAGATGAATGCACAATCTATAGGCCACTGTGATCCTTGTCATGTGTTGCAAGGAGACAATTTTGGTAACCTAAGGTCTTTGTGGGAGTGCTACAGTCGCTTGGAGCAGCAAGAAACAACCTATAGTTGCCTTGTCGAGCACAAAGGCTGAGTACAGGGGTGCAGCAATGGCTGCATGTGAGGCAGCTTGGTTGCATAAGCTACTTTATGATATGCATCAGTCTACAGATGGGCCAGTTGTCATTTATTGTGACAACATGAGTAGCATACACTTGGCAAATAACCCAGTCTATCATGCTAAAACAAAGCATATTGAGGTGCATTATCACGATGTGCAGGAGAAGGTTCTAGTAGGCTTTATTGATCTAGTTTATGTCAGCACAGAGGATCAGGTAGCTGACATATTCACGAAGGCATTGGGCATAGAGAAGCTGCGCAAGTTCAGAGACCTGCTTGGTGTGCAAGAATTGGGATTGAGCTCGAGGGGGAGTGTTGAGATATCGAGCTCCACTCGTGATGTGCCAGGGTGACCGTTGTGCATTTATGCCACCGACTTAGCTGCAGATGTGGTTGGTATGCCACTCATGAATAATAGCTAGATGATAGCTATCTTTATGTACTCTAGTTAGTGGCTCAGTTAGTATGCCACCTAGGTTAGCTGAGTTTGGTTTGAGACCCACATATAGGGTTCACCTATTCTTTTTTGTACTTAGAGAGTTCTTTTGGCTTTGACAACTACGAAGAGGAAAACTATTTTCAGCCTCCACCTTTGTGTGTATTCCCCCATTGTGTATGTGAGAAAGCCGCAAGTGAGACTCCTTCCTTCTCTCCCACTCTCTTCACACACAACCCTCATTCTCTTGCCTAATAGGCCTTGTGTCACCCTTAGATGCGTATTTGTTCTAAGGGATATAATCCAACACTCCGTGTGAGCCCTTGGATTACAACAAGGTCTAATGTCTTGTATTTGTGCGCTATTGTGAGGCATCTGATCCTTGGATCAATTTTTTTATTGCATCAAGATTGTCCAAATAGTGGGACATTATTTCAGACGCCCATAAGTTGTAAAACCTTTCATTTAATGCACTTTACCAAGGGATTTACACCTTGAGAGAATAAGGAGATTACCCATTCCCTAAAGGAGAGATCCCCCAAGTGAAAATACTAAAGTGCAATAGCATGGAATGCTCATTCTACACGGGAAAGAAGGGCATCAAAATAATGAATTCCTTTTGTGGGAGAAGCAACTTGACATGGTACACAATTTAGGAGACCAAAATGACCATGCACCCCAAGCAAGCATGGTGATAATGGAGGCAAATTGTAGGTTCAGTGGTGGTCACCAAATCACAAGGACCATCCAAGATGAAACCAAAGAATCTAAGAGAGAAACACTTTCTCTAAAAGGAGTAAAAGAAGTATGCAATGAAGAGCAACCACATGAGCTAAAACAAAAATAATTACTCATCAAAGTTGTTGGGTTGACAACTAGAGGAGGATCGACCAATAAAGAAAAATGAAAAAACAGACAAGGGAAATGAATGTTGAATATTTTACTTGAGGCAAAAAAATCATAGAGGTTGCTTTAATCTAAGGTTGAAGGGCAGCATGCTTATCATGCCACTTTGTAGCTTCCCATGCAACTTCTTGGATTGTCTTCATCTCTTCATAATATAGAGGGTCTTACCTCTAGGTGGCTCTTGATTTTCCTATGTCGATCACTTTTCCATGGAAGTTGGAGGCCTTGATTATTAAAAGAAATTTGGAGGTATATGCACACATCTTTCCCAAGAGATCTTGGAGATAGTTGCATAAGGTAAGTGGCTCGTGTTACTCTACTTCCTGGAACCAACTTGAAGGTGGCATAGCATATATACATGCAGAGATAGTGTGGTCCTTGGTGATGTGTGTGTTGAGGAACACTTCTCATGTGGACGTGGTCTCTCAAGTGTGTTGGTGTGTTATAGTAGATTCTACGTGGTTCTTACTCGACTATGGGTCACTTTTTGTTATTTTATATAGACTAGCTACTGTTGTCTAGCTGTGAACCTTTGTGGCTATTCTTACATGCATGTAAACCTCCACAATCATGCCCGTAGGGATGCGTGGAGGTCAATGTGTCTTTTAGGAATACAATCAAGGTTTTTGCTATGATTACAATCATAGATGATAGCAAAGAGTTATATAGATAAGATTTTTGGTGTGATTATAGTCTCGCATATTTCATAAAACAAAGATTTATATTTTATGTTAAGTTCATCTTCAAACCAAGATCTACTACATGCTCTTCAAGTCTTGAATATTTTGAACCCTAACAAGAGATATCAGGGCCATCTCTCTTTGAGCATGTGGTCTATCTATTATTAGATCTCATGGAGAATTATTCGAAGTCTTTGTCCAAGTTTAGTATATTAGATACATCAGTCATCAAGATTGATGGTAGAAACTTTCCCTTGTGAAAATTGTTTGTTTGTTTACAAAAAAGGATTGTGGGGGGTCATCTTTGGAGCAAAGAAAAAGCTTGTATATAATCAAGGGCTAAGAGAAGATGGAGGCATGTATCTGAAGAATGAAAGAGCTCTGGGCCTTGTAGGAAGATCTCTAGGAACGGAGTATCTCCATCATGTTGACATTACGAAAAATGTAGCCTACAAGTGGAACATGCTAGAAATATTGTTCAAATCAAGAGTGAATAACTATACATTTATATTGAAGGAAGAGATCTTTGCACTCTATATGGGATATGGAGACTTCCTAGCAACTTACCTTAATCAGATCTAGTCCATCATGAAGCAGCTTCAAGCACTTTTGGTTCGAGTGGATGATGATGATGCCAAGGCCATGTTCCTCACCAACCAATTTACCACCAAGGTACAAGGAAGTGGTCACTATCTTAAGGATCAGCTCTACTACTTTGAGCTTTCAAATATTTTTGCCATGCTACTGAGTGAAGAGAGCAAGGTTGAGATGACCATAGCAAGTACAGGAGAACTAGCATACATCAGCAAGAAAAGAGGAAAGGTAGAGATGGTGGTAATAAGGTCTCAGCACTGTGTGGCTACTGTGGACAAAAAGGACATGAGGAGAAATCCTATTATACAAAGGCCTTTGACAAGAAATCTAATGAGGGAAAGGATGCCTATAGTAGTTCAAGAACTTGCTTTGTTGGTGAAGAGGAGGTGAAGAGTAGGATGCACAGATTGTAGGATTGGTTCCATATGAACCACTAGTCATCAAGGATTACGATCACGTTTTCACGTTTGCATTAATGGGTTATTAACATTCGTTAATTACTCTTCCAAGTAGCATGAAAACAATGTGATCATGTAGGTTACCGGAAAAAATCACCGGTAAACTGGATAAATGTACTGCCGGTACCCAAGACAGTACCGACGGTAGGATTAATATTCTTGGTGGTAATATTAATTATCCCGATGGTGTAAATACTGATGGTAATATATACCATCGGGATAATTAATATTACCACTGGGAATATTAATTCTACCGCCAATAGTGTCTTGGGTATTGGGGGTGCTGTGGGGTGCAGATTCCCAGTTTCCCACATGCCCCGAGGCTATATATTGGTGGAAATGGTGATGGAGGCTCGCCATTCGATCTGGTTGTGGTTCATATCCCAATAAGTTGGGAAAGAAAGTGAACCATGATTTGGATATGAATCGTTGTAAGGCTAAGTGGGTTAGAGTGAGTCAGCATTCATTATACCTCTGGGTGTGGTTTGCTCGTTCGATTCCTTGTGTCTTGGAGAAATTGTAGACCATGAACATGAGGGCTAGTGGATGTGAGTGTTTGTTGTGTGTCCTTGAGGGTGGTCTATACTCCGGCTCCTTGGGTTTTGGGGAACTTGCGAACCATGATCATGAGTGCCGATGAATGCGATTGTTAGTGAGTAGTCTTGACTCTTAAGCTAAGGGCCTTAGGTATGGAGAGAAGGGGGAGACGAGATGGCAAACACACAAGTATTCCTATGTTGTAGAATGACCCGAACTTCAAGTTCTACAAGACTCTTGATTGACATTTGTGGTGGGACTACACTCGACATTTACAATAGTTTACACCCCCCTTATCAAAAGGGTAAGAACCATAGCTTCATATCAACTGTAAAATTTCCCAAAAAATAAAATACAAACACCAAACTTAGCCCTTCAAGTACTCAAATCGATTAGCACAAGTCATCGAGACCCATCTATAATCTTAGAATTTTCATCTAGTTTATGAAAATCATGTATATGAAGTTTCACTATACTTAAACCCATTGGAGCCTATATTTACCTCTTATTTCTACCCTTCTCCCATTTCTTTTTACTATTGTTAGTCCTTCCTCGGAACAAGAAGGAAGCAAGGCCCGTAAGATATTGCAAAATATTTTCTCATTGTAGTCAGTCTTTTGTAGGGTCAAGTGTATCATTGGTAGATCTTTGATAGTTCATCAAGTTTGACTACACACACCTTCATATGGATTTCTTTATTGTGGTGTCATAGAAGTTGATGGCCTTGATGGCAAGGTCTTCATCAAAGGTTACTCCTCATCATAGCTCATAGAATTCATGGAGCCCTGTGAGGTGTAGCCGATTTAGGGAGGAATTCAAGCAATACCAAAGTATAGGTGGGTGGAAATATGGTCTCTATAGCTTCTTTGGCTTTGCCTCCTTGGATGTGGACCCTTTCACCTTTTATGTGGGTCTCTTTCTTGATCAAATGGTAATAATGGTGTATTTTGGCTAGAGACTTGTGCGACCACGGGGAGTTTTGAAGACTATGGTGGAGGAAAAGGAGAAGGAGCTCATGGTTGGCTTGGATTTGTGAAAAAAGAGCTCTCTTACCTCAAAGGGTTAATATATGTGTGGGTCTATTGGTTTCCCTCCCCTCCAATAGTTTGTTAACGATGACTAGTTCACACCACCCTTGTTGCCTTTTAGTCCTCTACAGTGAGAACCCTAGAGGAACCCTATTATTGATTCACCAATTTTTGATTTGGTAGGGACCTTGGCCAATGCATCTTGATATTCATTATTGTATTTCTTTGGCAATTTGTTTCCTTCAAAGTCCTCTACAGTGACAACCCTATTATTGAACCATTTTTTGATTTGGTAGGGGCCTAACTAGTATTGATGTTGTAGGTTTTGATTCATTGCTCCTAGTGGAGGACCGTACAATAGTATGAGTGTATGTGGTAGTCATGCCACAATTTTCTCCTCTACTAAATTATTCCTTGCATTAGGTTGCCTTCATCCTGACTTCATCAACTTTAGACAATTATGACTTCTTGGAGGCCAAATGCCAGCTAAGATGGGGTGTGTTCCATCATGATCTTGAACACATTCTCAAGGTGTTTACTTACAAATATGTGATTATCACATGAGTTTAATAGAATGTATTATTAAGTTCACTTTTGATTGCAATTTTACAAAAATAGAATTACATAAGGATTTTTTAAATGAATTTTGAAAAAACTTTCCTGTTTGTATAGAAAAATGGTCAGATAATGGTTTTCTAACATACCGCTTAAACACATGCAATAGTCTATTTGTTTATAATAGTGGACCCCTCGTGATGGCATTCAGTAGACCCAAAGTGCTATATGTAGTTAGGGAAATTCAAGTCTCCCTACATTTTTGGAACACCTTCCTTAGGTACTCCAAGTGTGCTAACTTCATGATGTAGATTGAGACATCATCCAGGAATATTGCGAGGAGCTTATTGACGTACACTTGAAAGGTCTCTAACATGAATTGCTAAAATATCATCGATGCATTCTTCACATCAAATGGCATCACTTTTCTTGTGTAGCTCCCCCATTCAATGATGAATGTTGTCTTCCCGTAGTACTCTTTGGCTCAATGTGATATGTTTGTACCCATTGCACCCATCCATGAATGAATACATATCATGGCCCCTACCTTGTCTAGGATGGTGTTCATAAATGGTATTCTACCCATTTTGTTTCCTATAGGTGACACTAACTTAAAACAACTTTTTGGCACATAATGACTAGAAATAATAATTTTCTTTGGTTGAATGGTAGATGAACCTTCCTTTGAGCATTTGGTCAATTTTTAGCTTTTCAACTTTGCCTAGCTGGGGTTAATTTGGTATCTCTATTGCCTAATTGGATTCACATCTAGAATGAGGGGGGTTTGGTATTGGACCAAGCTTGGTGGGACTAAAGTCAAGTCTGTGTATTTCTAGGTAAATACATCTCTGTACTCTTGGAGAGTACTTAGGATTTGTAGAGGAATTTCATTAAAATTCTTAATTGATCTGGATCAACTTAAGATCTTTGCACAACGGTTGCTAACTTGGCCAGTTTGATATGGTGGCTTTTCCAGTAGGGCTAGCCTTAGATTTGTTTAGTTAGCTAGCCTTCAAAAATCTATCCAATGGCGGCTGACGTGGCTAGTTTGATATGGTGGCTTTTCACCATTTCTTGTTGTCCTTCTTTGTCTTTGGTGAAGACCTTGGGAAAATCCATGTGTAGCTCTTCACTTTCACCACATCTATCATTGCAAGACTGGCAAGATGTTGAATGCAAGAAACTTCTCCACAATGTTTTGAGGCACAACCTTCTTCAACCTTTAAAATCAAGCTTAGAGTCATTCTGGACCACACTTTTTCCCTCAATATTCGCAAGTGCTTGCCTTCTTTGGATATTGTGAGGATCTCTCCTCCATAGTATCATGAAGCACCTTGGCACCATTTAGCCATGGTCATCCCAATAGCATTGCATACCCAACTTCATCTTGACCATGTTGGCTATGACCATGAAGTGTGCTTCATCGATTTTGATGCAGGGGTCTTTCAATATGCCCACGGACACCACCATCTTTAGATATGCCATCTTTTGATGAACCTTTGAATTGTAAGGATTCAAGTTGAGTTCAATCTCTTTGTCTTTATCCTATTTTGGGATTATTTTGAGATGATGTTCATGTTAGAGCCTCCATCGTCTATCACTCGACGATGTGGTCTCATCTCGGTTTAGACTTTTACATTGATCATGTGTACCTCTATGTCCCAAATTGATTCCCTGATCACTTTGATCATTGATAAAGGAGTGTGGTTGTGGGTCATTGGTCCATGACTACACTCTCAAAAAGAATTTTGTATAGTGGGGAGCAAGTTCAATTAGTTCTATTACATTTAGCTCATGACACTTCTCCTAGGCTAAGTTGATTTGTGTTTGTTCCCCTGGATGTTCAACTTCATCTTCATTGAAGAGTTTATTGTTAGGATTTAGAATGTTAAAGGCTTGAAGAGGATGCATGCAGTAGATCTTGGTTTAGAGAGTAACCTTAACATAAAATATTAAGCTTTGCTATAAAAGGTCCAAGACTATAATCACACCAAAAAGCTTGATTGTTTTACTAAAGGATGTATTGACCTCCACACATCCCTATAAGGCTTGTCGTGGAGGTCTAGAACCATGTAACAATAGCCACAAAGGCTCACAACTAGACAATAATATCCATGTTGCATAAAATAACAAAAAGTGACCCACAATCAAGTAAGAACCACACAGGCCAAGACCAATCTACTGAAACACATGCATCAAAATTTTGAGAGACCACCTCCACGCAAGAAGTTCTTAGTGTTCTTAACAGACATAGCACCAAGGACCAAGTCCTGTATCTTTACATATATATACTCTATGCTACCTTCAAGTCGGTTCCAACAAGTAGGGCCAGCTCACAACTAGCAACATGAGCCAATTACCTTATGTAGCTACATCACCAAGCTTTGAGATGCCTTTAGGCTCCTACCATAATAGGCAAGACCTCCATCTCTCATGACAAAATGTTCATAGGACAATAATGAGGCACCTAGAGGTAAGACCCTGCTTGTCACAAAGATCTAAAGACCATGCAAGAAGTTACATGGGAAACTACTGAGTCCTTTAACCTTAGATGAAAGCGACTACTATGATGTTTATGTCTAAGGCAAAACTGAGTAGGGGAGGATTAGTAAGAAACACTACCGCTATACTAATGGAAACCAAAATATGAGGACTCCATCACCCAAAATTTGAGAATATCACAATTAAAAACTGTTACTCAATCAAGAGCCCAAAAAGTGTCATCTGCATCAGCATCCATGATTGTCAAGGATTTCATATTCACGTAATCATGTGAATTTTCTTGTGATTACGTGTCGTGATGACGTATTTCATGCATTTACGATTACAATCACAGATTTGTGCTATTAGGTGGCCTTGACCTAGAAACTAGATACATACAGGCAGTAACAATAATACTATTGGTGGTATCTAGCTACTGACAGTAATGGTACTAGTACCATCGATAAAATGACACATTATTATTGGTGGTAACTGTGACCATATTGCCGGTACTTTTATTACCGTCGGTAGTTAAAGTATAACCATCGGTAGCAGTAGTACAACTGGTGGTATCCATACTTTTACCATCAGTGGTAGAACTTCTACTGGTAGTTATACTCAACTACCGGTGGTAGTACTACTGATATATGCTAACTGTCAGTGTCATTGTCCACTAACAGTGGATTGAGAAGAGGTAAAAATCCTCCTCTCTCCATCTCTTGGCCAAGGGGCTTAGTCTAGGAAGTGGTTTGTGGTCCCACGTCTTGAATAGGATGGGGGACTAGTTGGGACCATGACCTGGTACTAGGTTTCCTTAGCCCTCCACTTAAAGGGGGGGGGAGTTTTTCAAAATTTTTACAAAATTATTTTCCATTTCTTGCATGCATGCATTGGAATGAAAATTTTTAACAAAATTATCTTGCATGCATGCATTAAAAGTAATTTTTTTACGAAATTATCTTGCATTTCATGCATGCATGCATTGAAAGAATCATTTCTTGCATGCGTGCACATTGCATTTCATGTAATTAAAAAATTTGCATTGAAATCATTTGCATGTGTGCATTGAAATCATCTGCATTTGTATTTCATGCATGCATAGGGTGGGGGTTATTGTTAGATGCTTGCCTGCTCACTATTGTGTGGCAACTGCAGCTATTTGCTAGTGTCACGTGAGAAAGCTTTTTGCACACATACAACAAGATCTAATTGCAAGAATGGCCTCAATCGCTGGCACTGAGGGAGTTAGCACTATGAAGAGGAGGATTCTTGGTGATGCTAAGACTATTTTGCAGTCTGAAGGTCAAGATGACCTTGTGAGCCGGGTGCAGTAGGAGACAGATGCCATGCTTTGGGTTGATAGCTTTATTGGGAATGTAGAGACCCGCTTCAACGAAGCATGCAATGCAGACCCTACTCTTGCACAAGAGTTTGATGTCTTCAAATTCGCACAATGGATGAGTGTATGGGCCAAGCATAAGAGTAAGGTCGTTGCATCAGATCGCCGTGTCGTAGTGGCTAAGAGCTAGGAAAAGAAGGTTGCAACAGCTTATGGGCGAGATATGCCATTACAAGAAAGAAGAAACTGGAGACACATGAAAGCAAGGAGTGAGTTAATAGACTGGGTAAGCTATGATGCACTGAAGCGGGAGAGAGTATTCACTTGACACGACCGACATGCAGATGAGACATGGTGTGTGGCCAGACTTGATAGTATTTATCTGTCTAAGAGAGGGGATTGGATAAAGTCGAGAGTTCAAGGAAGAGTCGTGAAGGAATGCATTGACTCAGATCACATGTCACTACAATTACACTTTGATCTACTGACGCTGGAGAAAGGACCACCACCCTTCAAGCTCAATGTCTCAATGATTGGGGGAAAGAACTTTGATGATAGGTTCACTGTAGAATGGGAAAAAGTGGCCAATAGACAAGGAAACCTAGTCAAAAAGTGGTTAGAATGCATGCAGGCAGTCACTAGAGTGGCCAACGAACTCAGGAGGAATAATGCAAAAAGAGGAAGGCAACAAGTAAGATTAGCAGAAATAGCTCTTCAAAAGACAGCCACTTAATGTCACTCTTAAGCACTACCGAAGTCTTTCTTCGAATGCAGGAACATGAGAGGCTCAAAGCATCTTGCATCCAACTGAGACACAAATGGTTAGTAGATGGAGATTGACCCAGTGTATTTTTTGTCAAAGCTATCAAAGACAAAAGGAAAAGGGAGTGCATTACAATGATTCAGAATGAATCAGGAAATATAGTAATAGTTGATAGAGAAATAGCAAATGTCTTTGCGACACATCTTAGTAGAATAGCTGATTCCAGTCTAGTAAGGCCAAACAACTATGAAACTAGGATGGACCAATTCCTAGCAGAGATGCCAATTAAGCAAAGTAAACATTTATGAAGACTCCGTGTTATAGAGACCCTTCTTAGAGAGGAAGAAATCAGATTTACAGTAATGCAAATGCCTAAAGGAAAAGCTCCAAGCCTTGATGGAATACCAATAGAGTACTGCCAACACTTTTGGCCACTATGCAAGAATAAGCTAGTCAAACTGATTCAGTGGTTGTACAAGAAAAGAGCCATGCCTCAAAGCTTAAACATGGGGATAATTATCAAATTGATTCTCAAAAGCCATAACAAGTTAACACCAAATCAATGGAGACCTCTAGCAATGCTCAACACTACATATAAGATCATAGCCAAGCTGCTAGCCAACATAATCAAGTTTATTTTTGGAAGAATCATTCATCAGTGATAGTATGGTTTCATCACAGGAAGAAATATCAAAGATGCAATTTTCAATGCATTGATTGCAATAGACTACACCATGGTGCAAAACAAGTAGTATGCGAAGCTCAACATGGACTTGGAGAAAGCATATGATAGAGTCTCATGGGATTTCATCCTATGCACAATGAGAGCATTGGGATTTGAAGTAAAATTCTGTGGCACGGTCAGAATGCTTTTTTCCAACGCCTGGGCCCAGATAGCTGTCAATGGATATCACTACAAGAGCTTTGAGCTACAGAGATCAGTCAGGAAAGGATGTCCACTGGCACCCCTTCTATTTTCCATAGTAATTGAGCCACTGTTGAGCCAAATTGATTGACACAAGAATAGAGGGTCACTAAAGGGACTACCGCTCGTGGATGTTCAAGCTACTACATGTAGTTTTTTGCAGACAACAACACGAGTCTCTTAGAGGGGTCAGAAGAAAACATTGAGAATTTCATGGATATCTTTAATGAATTTGCAAAATTGTCTGGCTTGAAAATCAACAATAGTAAAACAGAAGCCCTATGGCTCTCATGAACTGAGCAGCCCTAATGGTTGAACAGGTTTGACTTTAATTGGGTCCCAAAGGCCAGATAATCAGGTACCATGCAGGCTACCCGATCGGAGTAGGAGTGAGTTTTAAAGATCAGTTTGAATTGGCATTTCAAAGAATTAAACCAAAGTTTGACAAATGGTCGAGCAAAAAACTCTCTCACAGGAAGACTAATAGTAGCTAAACACGTGCTAGAATCAGTTTTAGTCTATGTGTTGTTGTTAATGCCATTCTTAAAAAACTTTCTGAGAAAGTTGGATAGATGCATCAATAACTTCGTGTGGGAAGGAAGATGGCACGCTTTCAGTGCAGACCTGCTCTCTGCAGACCTGCTCTTTATAGCAAAGGAAGAAGGAGGCATAGGGTTGATGAGAATGAAAGATAAGAACGGAATTCTTTGTATAGCGACCATCCTTGGGCAAAATTGGCAGTTGACCTCATATGCAGAAATGCTCCACGAGGAATCAACGCGCCCTCGCAAAACGTAATATATCTAACAGAATATTCAGAGTCCCCTCATCGAAACTACTTTCAAAACTATTACTATTATGGAAAACTAAAGCAGAGGAAGCCATTGGGGAGGAAGCAAGAAACTACAAGGCGATGCTTCACTAGGAAGGTCCCTATGGCTGACTAATTGGGCGCTAAAGGATGCATTAGCATATGTAATAGCTAATCCGAGAATGGCGACATGACTCTTTGGGAAAGGGTTAATTACTTTCAGACAAATATGGAATCTAGTAGGAGCAAAGTGGATGGAAGTGGAGTAGTTAACTAGAAGGTGCCAGCTTTCCAGAGTAGAAGGGAGGTCCATGCAATGTTTGATTAATAATTTAAAATCGGATTGGCCAACGAGCTATGTATTCATGCAGCCTCGAGATTTCAAAGGCCTCCTATGGAAGACAAGAAAAGAATTCCCTAAACTAACCCTGCAAGACTTCAAAGACAGACGAGGCAATGATGTTGCCCTAATGGCAAAGGCTCACTGGAAGTTTCATGCACTGATGGACAGAGAATCCACCTAGCAAATGAGGGTGAGGAGAAGTTGGAAATCGACTCCATCCTTCAAATTAAATTTCCTGATTTGGAGGGTCTTAATGGGCAAGCTCCCTACTAGAGCAAGATTTACCAAGTGGAACCCGAGAATACAACCGCCCGTTCTGCAATAACTTCAGGGAGACACACATGCACCTACTGTGGGAGTGCCCTATCTCTCAGGAACTATGGAAGGCAATCGAGACGAGATTAGCAAAGATGAATGTGCAGGTCAAGCTCAGGTGAAACATTGCCTTACTAGGTGATAGGAAAAAGCACAATGATCTAATCTACCATATGCCTCAAGTGATTAGAGCTTTAGTGTTGACATGCATATGGAAGCATAGAAATGATATAGTTTTTCATAGAATACCAAAATCTAGAATCCCAATAGATAAATGCTTCGAGGAGATTCAAGTGCTCAATGCCCTTTTTGGCTTAAAAGAGAAGCTCCTAATGCCTTAGCAAGGCTTTGGGTTTGAAGTTTTTTACCTCTCCACAGGAAGGTGACTTGTAAATTTCTTTTATCTTTTCTTTAATATATGAAACTTTTACTGTAAAAAAAACAATGTAGGCTCCTAGATAGTTTTTTGTCGGAGACATTTAAGAGAAAAGATTAAGATGTGGGCTTTAGTTTGGAAACATCTCGTAGGGGCTAGTCACTTGTGTCTTGTGAGTTATCCAATGGTAGGACCTCTTCTTATACTTTTCCTATAAGATGTAAAATGTTGCAATGTTGGGTTCTAGGGCCGTGGGCAATGCCTCCTAATATAGTGGTAAGGAACACTTAGAAGAAGCAAATGATTTTTTTAGTGGGTTGGAATATTAAAAGGCAATTTTAGCTTGAAGAAGGTAACGTTAACCTTTGTAGAATGATCTTAATAAAAGGGAGCCCCACTCAATTAATATTTTTAAAAATTTACGTGGGAATTCAATCCAAATTCTCTTAGACTACTTGACTTGTAAGGAGGCGTGTGCAAGTGTAAGTGAGTGCATTGGGCTATTAAAGGGCACCATTCACAATAAAAAGAAGGCCACCTCAATTATCCTTTTAAAGAAATTACACATGGAAATTCACAAAATAGAATCCAAGTCTCCACTATTGGCACTATCGCTAAGAAGGCACCGCTAACAAACTTTGGAGAAGAAATTGTTTGAAGGCCGAATATTGGTATCCAAAAACGGAATTGACGTGGGGTATTAAAGGTGAATCCTTTCTTCTCGTCGTATTGAGCGACTTTCGAAGCAGGGAATTCATCAAAAGCTACAAAGACTGTTTTAAAATGTCAGAGCGTGTTCGCGTGTAGTCTATACACTCCTATACACTCCAGAGTACTGGTTCCCGTGCACAGATTGTCTGATTTTATTCTCTACAAAGTACAAACTTTGGTCTCCGCGCATGAGCGTCCTCGAGTGGTTTGAACTTTGAACTTCGTAAGATGAGAGAGCGTTATCGGTTCTCGGGACTCAGGTTGTGCAATGACTGTCAGACCATGAGCACATAGACTCTAGAGCCATCGCTGGAGCTGCGAGCATCAGTCATCCGGAATTCGGATTCCTGAGGCCGAGCGCGAAACATGCAATATTGTTGATTCTTGGAGCTTGTCGTTCATGTCAAATCTCGAAACCAAACCGAGTCGCAACTTGTCAGATGCACAGAATGACAAAGTGGGACCGCGGGCTGTGGGGACAGAGTGGGGACTCGGGAGTAGGCACAGGCTGGACGTCTGTGAAGGTGGAGGAGCTCCAGAAGTCAGAAGAGTCCAGTCTCCAGTCTTCACAAACCACAGTCCTGAATCCTGATTTTGACATAGGCAGAGCACATGGCCCATTATTTTTAGAGTACGCCTGCGGGCGGAAAGATACTTGAGTCATTTGGTTCTGATGAGGAGGAAGTTGAGAAGTTGCAATTTAGCGGGCAGTGCCATCTGCCCATTGCCCACTGTGGTTCCTGAATCCCGACTACTCGTGCAGCCTGCCGCGAGAGAGGGTTTATGACTCTTCTGACGGGCCTTTCCGGAGATGCTCACGCTTCAGAGCTTGTCCCTGAGGTGCGACATAGTCAGTGAGAGAGTCGAGGCTCCACCAACAGCACAGTTGTCTGTTGTGTTACGGTTGCAACCGCGCATGCATGATGTTGTAGCCACTCACTTTCAACTTCTTGCAACCTTGTGATTAGGGCCGGTGCCAATATTTTACGTTCACGCCACTCCATGCGACATTCCGCAAAAATTGATGCAGGTACCTTCCTCTTCGGGTCTCTTCTTTTTCAATTACGAATGCTCCCCTAAAAATCTTGTCAAATGGAAAAGTCACTTTTATGCATACCAGTACTCAGAGCTTGTGCACACGGGCCAAAAAATGCGAGTTGAGTTGGTTCAAGATGGTGAAAAACTCGCATGAACTAAATGGGAATTTTGCCATTTGAGTACTTGCAGGAGAGCTTTGGTATGAGCCTCACAGTGTCTACGTGGCCATTGTTTATTACCTGGGGCAGACGAGCTTGTCTGTTAGCACAACATTGAAGTCCTCATGGGACGTAGCGTCAGAGACAAATGGCAAGTGGGGATTGGGTAAATTGGAAATCGCACTCCAGTATTGAAATGTGCAACTTCGAGAATCAAGGAGCGAATTCTAGCACCAAAGGCGCTCCAATCTCGCATTAGCTCAACAGTAATAAAGCATGTGAACTAAATGCAGTGCAACTAGTCGCGCATTTCCAAGCCCGTGTGCACAAGCTCTTAGACCTATCTATGACAAGTTTGTTCCCAATTTAATAATGTTGCAAGTGTGCAATCCAAACCTTTGATACAGCAATGCTTATATTTTATATTTTATTGTGGCTAAGTAAGTTTGTTTTTAAAATTTGCCATGTGGCATTGTTGTGAATCTTAATATAAATTCTTTAATAAAGAATATTTAAAAAATTATAAGGTTGCATATTTAATAACTTTGTTCAAGCCCATAGAAAATATCAGATTTCATTTTATTTTCTATAGATTTTGAATATTAAAGATTGAGAATGATATTTTATTGATAAGTAGTAGTAGAACCAAATTAAAATTTGAAAAATTAGATTAATTTCCAAAAAGAATAATTTTGAAGTACCTCTACATATTGTCTTTTTTTTAAATTTAACTTTATGTATTTCTTTTTCCAATTGTATCCAAGATAGTTATAACAATTCATGATGCAAATTTATGGAAAAAATCAATTTATTTTTGTAGTATTTTAAATTTGAAGTTGTATTTGCATTATGATTTTAATATTATGTTAATCCACATAATATAAAAGATAGATGCATGATTTTTTGAACATAACTTTATTTAATATAAATTAAATATTATAACAGATTATTTCAAGTACATTTTCATTTATAATGACATTTTTTTAAAAGCAAATAATATTTTCTATTAAAATATTTTATAATAAATCATATGATGCATATTATGAATTAGTTTATCATATATTTGCTAGATTAATTATAGTTTACTTTCCTTGAATGAATCCTTTTGGTCAATTAGATGTTTCATTAAATTATGAAGTTATTTATTTTATCCAAGATGAAAAATATAAACTTAATATATTGCTTAAAATGTTAATTTTATATAATGTATTGATGGAAGTTTGATTAAATATCTTGAACCTTGCTTTCAAGATCACTTATTCAACAATTCTGATAGGCTATTAATTCTATATAGCTTATTAATTATTTTTTAAATACTTTTTTTATGCCTTGCCTATTTTTTTCTTCCAATTGTAAATATTTATGTTGCACATATAGGATCCTTTCAATTTCTCAAAGTTCATTGATCTCGTTCTTTTCCTTTAACTTGTTCTTTTCTATTTTATTCTTATTTGGTAGCAGCTCAAACATGGAACTTGAGCAACTTCTTGAATCAGAATGTCTTCTTGGAGCTATTGAAGCTATTAAAAAATGAATCCTTTGAACATCACTATTATATTTTTAAAACTTTGAATATGTATATATTTTTATCAAATAAAGTATTGATGATTCTCTTACAAAAATTTTGTTATGATTCAATAACATTTAATTATTTTCAAAATTATTTCAAATTGTTTTTAAAGCTGAATGAAAAGATAAATTTCCATTTATTTTTATATAAGATGGTGATGCTTGTCCCACCGATATTATTTGAAATATGCATCTAACCTTTCGGTATTAAATTTGACTTACATGTAAGTCAAATCTTTTTTAGTTATGGATGTGGTATGAAATTTTTCTTTTTATACTGTATTTTTTTATTACATATATGCTAAAATGATTGCAAATTGAATTATCATTATGTATTGTTTTAAGAGCATGCGCTAACAAAAATTAGACAATAAGCCTCTTTTGTGTTGGTATTAGTAATCGCTACAATTGAGATAATGTTGCCATATTTCGCTCTCTTTGATTTATTCACTTTGAGCATCATGATGAAAACCTAAAGTTAAAATTAAATTATTGTGAGTTTTATTATAAAATATAATTTTATATTATTTTTTTTCAACATTTTATTTTTTTAAATTTTTTTACAAATAAGCGATATTGTAAAAAATACTTTATTTAATAATAGAAAATATTTGATTATCTATATTGACAAATTCAAAAAAGAAATTTTACTTGAACAATTTTTAATTTCTGAATTCAATTGTTGAATTGAATTTGGTAAGTTCTTGTCACAACAGATCGTTCAATCCATTGATGTTTGCATCCGATTTTGAAACACTTGATTCAAGAGATATGAGGGCTAAATTATTGAGCTCCAATGATCTCCAATGAGCAGATCAATCAATAATTGAGCGCTTATTGGAGCCATCCACTATATGTGATATACCTATATATTTCAATGTTTTTTTTAAATATGCTATTATTAATAAGAATTAATATTTTTTACTATTATGTCTTAAGTACTTGCATACAATAAATTTTATTATTATTATTATTATAGAAAGGCAACAAAGATACTCATAATGTGTAGTGGTTGCACTTATAAAATTTCCTTGTATACAACATTTGTAGTGTAGATGAATTTTGAATCCTCTGCATTGGCTTCGTATGCATTTTTTTGAACAGATACTTGGCCAACATTCGATAATCATACACGTGAGAAAACCACATACAATTGCCCGTGACTAAACACTAGTGTTGCCAAGTATAATCCTAGAATAGACATTGTTTGATTGACCTTGTGATTTGTTTATTGTCATGCAAAATGCTAGACGAATGGGAAACTACCTCCTCATCATCTCAAATGGCAGTTGCAAATTACTTGGAATAAAAGTTATTCTTGGAATGAATAGTCTGTCTCCGATATTAGCTCCACTAATTATTTCAACCTCTAGCACCTTTGTGTGAAACTGTTTGCATATTAATTGTGTCCCATTGCACAAACCTATGCGAGGATTCAGATTATGCAACAACATGATTGGAGCATTCTTTTTCAAACTATCCAATGCTTCGAAGGCATAACGATGTATCATAGGTTCCTCATCCAATATTATTAGCTTTGCCTCCTTTATAACATTTGCAAGGTTGCTGTTAATGCTTATATTGCAAGTGCTACTAGCATGCAAATCCAATGGTATCTTGAAATGTGAGTGTGATGTGCATCCATTAGCTAGTAACAATGCTACAATTCCGGAAGATGCACATGCTAAAGCAATATGTTCCTCTCCACGTAGCTGTGAGAGCAAACAATTATCGAGGAAGCTCTTTCTAGATCCTCCTAGACCATCCCAAAAAAAAAACCTAACCTATCTCTTCATATATTGTTGCCAAAATTTGATTAAAGGCGGATCACTGACTATCATTTAGAGTTCTTTCCATCTCTTGAGAAATTTCTTTCTATTGCATAGAATCAAGCATCCTCTCTTCTTGGAATAAACCATTTATATTAGAGAAAGACATTCCATCTACTGTAGGTAATCCATCAAAATCTACCAACCTTTAGCCATGTTCATGAAGAATTTGTTGTAAATGCAATAATGACTTATTTTTTGCTATTGAACGATGATCAATCAAATTCTCCACACTTAATTGCAATTCATAGAAAAAAGCATCTGAAAGTGCCGATGAAAGTTTTCCCCATAAAAGGCCTGGAGATGCAGACTCACAGAAAACCAAAATTGTGACAAATAGATGTCTTAATTGCATGCTATTTTGATAGAATGAAGCCTCTTGCATACACACAAACCACTCTTCATCACTTTCCCAATAGACCTCTAGCTAAGCATGCTGCCTTGAAAGAAGGATGAAGCTTTCCATCGAAAGTTTGCAAATCATCAAAGTACTTACAACCCGTGCAGGTGTTTAGCAACATACGCATGAAGTATTGCTCTCCAACGGATGGTGAAACATGTGAAACATTGTACATTCAGCCAATACTGTTACCTGAATTTCTTTTGGTCCATATCTTGTTTGGTTTGTTACAAACCCAATTTCTTGGAAAGTCACCGTAATGTAAATTGTTTACTTCATATTGCAATTCATTGCATTGGAACCATTCTGTAAGAGTAGTTTTCCTATTTTGTTCCCTATCCACCACATTTTGCAAATCATCGTCATCTTAAAATATTACAGTATTCAACATTGTAAGATGAACTTGCAATCTTTGGACATCTGGTTTTTCATCGTGCATTTCATACTCATAAATCCTCTAGCATGCTTCTGATGCTGACACATAATGTGCGTCTAAATACCTGCTAATCTCATCTATGATACCATTATTTGGATTGCTTGATTCACCTTGTTCTTCTACAGATTTTTCCATTTGCATCCTAATTGTGGCCCTATCATGACCTTTATATACATATTTGTACAAATATTTAACAGTTGTGATTGTGGGGTAAACTTCAATATTGATGTGTGCCTTGTACTTCATTGATAGGAAAGGATTGAAAGGCACAATCCAATGATTGTCTACAACACCCTCTCTTACCTGTATCTTTCTACCATCGTCTCTACGCATGTGCACATGATAGCCATCATTACCCACAAGAGTACATTGAGAGAAGGAAGGTGGGTAATGTCGATTGCATTTGTCATCAATCATGCGAGCAGTAGAGGCATTGAATGCATCACATGGGCCACGAAAATTACATTGCTTGATAATTGCATGCAACTCAGGAAATAATGTCACATCAAGTATCTCTGCACATACCAAGCGGTCATAGTGGTTAACCTCTGTAGGTTTATATGCACCTTTCAAAATCAACAATATATGTGAGTGTGGCAAACCTCTCTTGTGAACTTCTATCACACAAACATATACAACTACTTTTCCAACAAATTATACTTCAAAATTGATTGCATCATGTCCTTGTGCTTTTGATAGAAGACACGTGTTGTTAGATCTGGACGGTCTTGTGCACTCTGTCCTGGCAAAAGTCCTTCTGATATTTCAACCCATTTTGGATTGCATATCAAGTTTTCCTCTTTTCCTTACAATTGCCATTGTATCCTGATATAATTGGCACATATACCTTGGTCCTCCTATAAAAGATGATGGCAACACAACTCTACATCCTACAGCATTGCCAAATAAATTAATTGCCCCATCATTTGAATTTACTATGTCTGTTAATCCTTGATAAACCTCCTCACGCAAAGACACCTGATTGTTGTGTATCCATATTAATCTAGATTCTTCCATCGCCTCTCTCTTACAAACCTCTTCTCTTTCCACTCTGTGTCTACCTCCACCTCTCTCTTACAAATGTCTTCTCTTTCCACCCTATGTCCAACCCCTACCTCTCTCTTACAAACCCCTTCTCTTTCCACCCTATGTCCACCCTCTACCTCTCTCTTTCAAAACCCTTCCGTTTCGACCCTCTGTCCACCCCCCACCTCTCTCTTACAAACTCATTCTCTTTCCAACTTGTGTCCACCCCCTACCTCTCTCTTACAAAACCCTTCCCTTTCCACCCTCTGTCCACCTCTACCTCTCTTAGAAAACCCTTCCCTTTCCACCCTTTGTCCACCCCCCACCTCTCTCTTAGAAACTCCTTCTCTTTCCACCCTGTGTCCACCTCCACCTCTCTCTTACAAACATCTTCTCTTTCCACCCTATGTCCAACCCCTACCTCTCTCTTACAAACCCCTTTTCTTTCCACCCTCTGTCCACCCTCTACCTCTCTCTTACAAACCCTTCTCTTTCCACCCTATGTCCATCCCCACCTCTCTCTTACAAACACCTTTTCTCTCCACCCTGTGTCCACCCCCCACCTCTCTCTTACAAACACCTTCTCTATCCACCCTGTGTCACTCCCCCACCTCTCTCCTACAAATACCTTCTCTCTCCACCCTTTGTCACACTCCATCTCTCTCTCTCTTACCAAAACCTTCTCTTTTCATCTTCCATCATCCTTGTGATGGCACTTCCAACCTATTTTTAGACTTCCCTAAATTTGGCAAATATACTCTTTTTGCTGGATTAGGTTAAGTTTGGCGGTTTTGATTTTTGGCTCTCTCCTCTCTAGCTGCTCTCTCCACCCCCTTATACATTACACTGAGAAGTGCTATTTTTGACACCTTGCTAATTTTAGCTTTCTTGATTTTTTGTCCATACAGTGCCATCGTTCATGCCTACACATGCCCCTCACCACAACTACAAACCCAAATTACCCCGAGACACTGCATTCGTGGAGTTTCATTCAGCTCAGGCAGCCTACAACAAAGCACTTCCAAACGCCCTCGAGTAGCCACAGATTTACCTCCCTCCAACAGGATCACTATCATATCAGATGAGGAGCTATCCCTGCTTTTGAGTTCCTCTGATTCAGATAATGGGGGCTCTGACTATTTGCCCCCCATAGGTACTATCAAGACAACATCTAAGGCATCCAGTGGGCACAGTTCCGGTGGTGGTGATTTGGCCCAACAAAGTACAACTGGTGACCTTCTAGCCCCTACTTCATCCTCCTCGATCATTTGGGTCTTTTTCAAACCTTTCCTTGATTCCATGCTCAAGCTGTCTAGTGTTTTGTCTCCTAATAACATAGCTCGCATGTCCCTCACAGAGTTTGATGGTGTCACACTTCCCCCATCCAAATGTGTATTGCATTTATTCTATCTTGTGACTTTGCAACAGACACATTTGGATTCCTGAATTCCCATCATATTCCACTCCTACTCTCATATCCACACACCTCTATCTTCCCACACTCCCTTTTTTGCCACTACTATATGCATCAACAGTGTACTGTTGGAGTAATCTTCCCCCATGCAGAAGGCGTGCATTTGTATCTCATGCATAATATTGTCTTTGTGTGACATAGTTGTTCCTCTATATATCATGCAATGATATGTCGATAGGAACATCAGTATATGGCATGTTTGCATGCCAACCATCCTCCCCTTGAGGAAACAAAAGAACATACATGAGTGGCATGTATGATCGATAAAAATTAGATATTCTTGTGACATGTCCATTGCGGCTTAATATTTAAATGTCTCTATTTCCAACGTCAAAGCCATCTCCTTGTCCTAGCATGATAGTTGCAGCTCATTAGGAAAAAAGGGAGCTCATTTTGGGGCCTTTTAGGGTTTCAAAAAAATGTCTCTCAACCAATGAGGAGAAGGCCAACATAACGTAGAAATTTCACAAAAATAGGCAAAAATAAGAAAAAGAAAATAGTACTTTATGTTGTTACAAGCATATGATATTAATGAGAAGATTTGTTTTTTTTTCTTTTACGGTTCACCTGTCGTATCAAGAGATGTGGACCCAAAATCTAAATAGAGCTCCATATTGAAACCTTCCTGTGTGGTGACCCAAAACAACCGTCCACTTTCTCTTGTTCTCTGGTGCCATTCCTCTACTTTCATAAATAACTCAATTAGATTAATGTAGAATACTTAGATTACTCTAGATTACATTAATCTACAATTCAGATAATACAAAGCTATTGACTCATGTATTACTTGCAACCAAAAAAATATATTGGACATTTGATGTATTAATACAAAATGATTACAAGTATCATCTATTTTTCTCTTATTGCTCAGAATCTCTCTCTTGACTTTTTTGTAGTGGAGACTCCTGAGAATCTTCCACATGCTGCTCAGGTTGCTGCTGCTATGGATCATGCTGCTGTGGATCCTATTGTGGATCCTGTTGCTGTACATCCTACTGTGGATCCTGCTACTGTGGATCCTTCTGTGGATCCAGCTCCTCTACCTTGTTGCTGTGGATCTTGCTATTGTTGCACATCCTCCGTCGGTACTGCCTCCTCCTACATTGACTCCTCTTGTTGCTTTGGTGTCCGTGCCTCCTCGTCCATGGGCTCGGGCTCGAGTCGACCTCATGTTGCTTTGATGTCCCTGCCTCCTCAAGCATAGGCTCAGGCTTTTGGAAAAGATCAAGCAGCTCATAACAACCGACACCTTCTAGAATGTCTTCTAGATTGCTAGTGCCTGGGAAATTCTGCACCTCTTGTTCAACGCCTTTTGAGCCCTCTCCTGTATGGACTGGTTGGTCTAGTGCTGTGCTCTAACAGCTTCAAAATTGTCTTTGCTCTGAAGCTATGTACATATTCAAAGCCAAAACTATCCTCTTTCATCTGCAATAAAAATAAAGAATGTTTTTAATATTTTTGTATCAATGCATTAAATTTAGAACTTCTCAAATAGTATGCAATGAAAGCACTCACAAAATCAGGATGTTTCTCTGAAAAGTATGTGTCAATCATATATTTGGCACTAATGAGAGTCCTCCATCCACAGGAGAAAGGATCCTCCTGTTGTGTTGTCTGTTTTATCAAAGTAGAAAGATAAGATGTATATTGGACTATGAAGAGTGCAAAAATAAGAGGGAGATAAAGATAAGTGACAATGATTACTATACCTACAATGACATTAGGTGAGCTAAATAACATTTTTAACTTTGGATCACAGATGTCCAGTGCATCCATTAGTCTTTTGAGACAACTGCAATGGGAATGAAGGGCAACAAATTAGCAAGTAAATGTGATATCGCCGACTTTTGAACAGAAAACTTGAAAAGTGCGTTTTAGAGAAAAAGTATAGGCAATGACTGACTTACAATTCCAAATCCTAGTGGGTACCCTTTAAGGAGTTGAATGTATAGCATAGCTTTTGCTATACATCTATATGTACCAAACTCCAATGATTGCTGCAAGACAAACAAATAACATGAGGGGACTAGGCCAAGAGGGTGTAAATTTAATTTAAACAATCAGGATTTTGACAACAGAGGGTAGTAGTGGAAAAGGTCAGGGAACATACTCTGAGAAATATGGGAGGAGAACCATATCAACCATATCAAAATTACAAAAACAATGTTGAGATATCGTGCCATGAGCACATATTAAAGGCTAAGGTATGGTATAGGAAAGAATCAAAGTAGCCACCTTAGGATGTGGACTACATGATGTGGAGATGTGGATTGAGGATATCCACAAGGAGAGATGTGGATGAGAGGATCCCACATGGTTGACTATTCAAAGGGCACTCTCTTTATAAGAGGCCTATCATGTATTGTTGAGTACAAGAGAAATGCACATTCACTCAAGATTCTGTTTATGAGTCCAAGCTAATCTATCTTGGAACCTAATTGACTTGAGGTACATGTCATGAGCATTCTCTTCATCATGTCTCCACATAGATTCCATCCACCTTAGAGCGCTCCATGGATCTTGAGGCACACACATTTTGTCATGGTATCAGAGCTCCCTTGCCTTTTGCTGAGGCATTGCAATCCTTGAGAGTGCGAGAGAGATTGTGAGATTGAGAGTTCTTTTGAGTGTTCTCTGTGAGAGTCCACTTTCGGTGAGACATCTTCATCCATCCTTTGTGAGAAATTTCCGTCCATTTGAGAGGAATTTCCGTTCATTTCATTGAGAGGAATTCTTAGTTCATCTCTATGTGAGAGAGATTCTTTGAGTTGTTTATTCAGCTTATTTCTTCTTGTGAGAGAGAGTTTAAGTTCTAGTTTATTGCAGTGTGAGAGACATATAGAACCAGGAGCCTATACTTTGAGAGAGAGAGATCTAAGGTTTGAGAGAGAGAGAACATATGCTTTGAGAGAGAGAGAGCCAACCAACAACTACGATGGTGAATCTTCAACAACACCAGCGAACTACAGCAAGGCTCTACTAGCTTCAACTAATCTCCAAGCTTCACGCTCCTGGCGACCCGATGGACAATCTTTTGCAATGACCCTCAGACGACTCCTGCACCAACTCCCAACGAACGGACAACGAACCTCTGCATTGCTATAACCAGCCTCTAACAGTCGAACAGAAGCCTCACATCATCAATAGACTACCTACTGCCTCTGCCTCAATGAACACTCATGGTGTAGTGCTTCCTCGACAAACCTCTTCCAACAAGTTTCCAATGCTTTCTCCAACATGACCAGCCCATCCATATGGGGCCTCTTTGCAACCAATCTCCAAGCTCTCTTATCTGTTGTCAACAAGGAAAGCTCCGAGACGGATAGCCCCCACGAAGCGACAAATGACCATCCCAGCGATGACCTTCTGCCATGGGAAGGAATAGCAGCAACTCATGCTTTGCTCAAAGTCTTCAAGCCTATAACCTGCTCCAATAGCGCCCAAGCACTCCTACATCCCGCAACGAGCCAAGTTACTAAGAAGGTAATAGTAAGTCGTGATGTGGTCTTCTTAGAACAACCGCATCAATTGTAGGAGGATGCTTCCTTCCTAGACAACCAGGACCAGGATATCCATCCAGTACAACCACCAACAGTAGACCGAACTCCCCCAATGGTGCTTGGGAGGATTCAAGATAAAGAAGAGGAAGAAGAGCCTGCAGAACAACAATAGCAATGGCCATTCCTGAAGTGGGTAAAGTAGCTTTTGGACGGTAGACAACCTCCAGCCATTGAGGAGGAACCATTCGAACACCGCCGGTCCAAGAGATTAGAGGAGCAAAGAAGGGCGCAAGAACACTTGGTCAACTATGCTTTGATGATAGAGGTGATCTATGCTGAAGAACCCAAGCGTCTTGAAGAGGCACAGGGTGATGATAGGTGGATGGAGGCTATGCAGTCGGAGTATGGATCCATAATGAAGAACAATACTTGGGACCTTGTGGATTGACCATCAAAATGCAAGGTAATCAGCACCAAGTGGGTGTACAAGACCAAGTACAAGTCCAATGGCACATTGGATAAGTACAAGGCTCGGCTCATGGTAAAAGGATTCGCACAGGCACATCGTTTTGATTATCAGGATACTTTTGCTCCCACAGCTCGACTAACCACAATTCGCAATGTTTTGGCTTTAGCAGCCTAGGGAAGTTGGCCCGTGTTTTAGATGGATGTAAAATCTACCTTTCTGAATGGAGATTTCAAGGAGGAGGTATATGTGGAACAACCACCAGGTTTTGTGATCCCTGATTCAGAAGTCTGTAAATTGAAGAAGGCACTTTACAGGCTGAAACAGGCCCCACGAGCATGGTACCAGTGGATTGATGCCTACTTTCTACAAAATGGGTTCAGGAGGAGCCCATCTGATGCAAATTTGTATATCTTCAGAGAAGGAGGCAGGTGTATGATCGTGGTCCTTTTTGTGGACGACCTTGTCATAACAGGGAACCATGAAGAGAAGATCTCATAGACAAAGCATTTGCTAGGAAGAGAGTTTGAAATGATAGACCTCGGACTGATGCATTTCTGTTTGCGGATTGAAGTTTGGCAAGAGTTAAGCTGAAGTATGCTGGAGAGATACTGAAGAAATTTGGCATGGCTGAGTGCACGACAGTTGGCACCCCTATGGAGGTTGACGTGAAGCTCTCAAATGAGGATTCATCCCCACTGGTGGACGAAGTGAAGTACAGAAGGCTTGTGGGCAGTTTGATTTACTTGTGTAACACGCGGTCGAACATCAGCTTTGCGACTGGTATACTAAGCACGTTTTCCAATAAGCCCCTGGAGAACCATTGGAGAGCAGGGATGTGGGTGTTAAAATACATCAAAGGCACACTTGATTATGGCATCACCTGTACCAAGGGCAACATCTTGACCGGATTCTGTGACTCGGATTGGGTAGGAGATGTGGATAGCAAGAGATCAGTGATAGGTTATTGTTTCTCACTTGGATCTGGAGTTGTGTCATGGGTCAGCAAGAAGCAACCTATAGTTGCTCTTTCTTCTACCGAGGCTGAGTACAAATCAGCATGTTTTGCTTCTTGCGAGGCACTGTGGTTGAGGAGGATTTTAGGGGACATGGGTGCAGTGCAGAACAAGCCTACGTAGTTATCATGTGACAATCAGAGTTGCATGGCGATTGCAAAGAACCCTGTGTTCCATGCTCACAAAAAACACATTGAGATTCAATATCACTTTGTACGCGAGCTTATCATGGATGGAGAGGTCGACTTGGTGTACTGTCTGACTACAGAGAATGCCGCAGAGATCTTCATGAAGGTTGTTGGAAGAGACTTGCTGGAGAGGCATCTTCATCGACTTGGCATTGGGCCGAAAAAGTAAGTTCACTTGCGGGTGGACATTGAGGGGGGGTGTTAGATATCAATGCTCCACTCTCGTGTAACTACGCGGGAACCAGCTAACTCTACTTGTAAGCCCCCCATATGAGGAGAAGGCATTTGAGTAGCTCGGTTATCAGGTAGGTCCTGGTTTGGACACTAGATGGGGGCCATGTGTGGCCTGATGGCTAGACGGCTTCAGATAGAGTTGGCACATTGCCAACTAGGCTACATGCAAGTGCGGGAAGGCATCCCATGACTAACTGCACTGAGGGTAGATGGAGCATTTCCCGGGGCAGCCCACTTTCGGGTTGCGGGGCCCGTTTAAAGCCCTAGATGATCTCGGATGGCGAACAGGGAACGAAGGTTAGTTGCTCTATTTTGCGCCACGGTTCTATCATGTGGTCGGTGGCCTATTTTGGGACCGATCCCCAGTCGGCCATTTTGTGGCAGACTGGGTCAGTCACCCAATTGGGTCTAACCAACTATGACTGGTGGCTATATAAGAGCAAGCCCATGAAGCCCATTATCATCACTAGCTACAGTGACCCTGATTCCTTAGCATCCAACCTCCATCCTCTACTGTTTCTAGCATGCCATCGAAGCTCATTACCCTGGGTTAAGTGGTCAGTGGTCAAGATTGGATTAAAAGTATGCCACGTGGCAGATAAGACCTGACTCTAGTAAGGTCAATCATAGCCATGGTTAGGTTATAGGGTTAGTCACATAGTGCCACCTAAGCACACAATAGCCCTTTCTAAGCACAGTATGGAATTCTGCATGTGAATCCTGTGCCACATTAGCAAAGGCCTCTTCTTCACAGAAACTTCGACAAGGCGTAACTTCTAATCCAGGAAGAATTTGCACATGCTCCAAAAAGGAAAAGTGATCGTCTTTTTGAGCTCTACATGCCTATCAAGTCAGAATCATTGTTAGCAATTATACACTACCATTGAAGCAAAAAAAAGCTCATGGGAAGACCTTTGCAACAAATGACAAATCAAAGCATGAATGCACACATCACCGTCATAAGCATGCCAAAAGCACAAGTGCATGAGATGACCATAGCACAAAGCATGGCATCCACACAAAAAGCATTAAGGCACATGGAAGAACAAAGCATCATGCATGAAGCTACGTCAAGCAAAGCAGCGAATGCCATCGACATGAAGCATTGAGAAACAAAAACCTTGCCAACCTTGCCTATATTTTGTAAATCAAACCTCACCACCTAAGAGTAGCTATGAAAGCACCCAGGGGAGGTATTGACATGTAAACCACACTTGACTACCTTAAGTAGCAATGCATGCACTAAGGGGAGGTGATGGATTTGTAACTCACATTTGACCGCCAGCCAAAGGATCATGGCACCAAGGGGAGGTGTTGAGAAATGGTGCCATGAGCACATATTAAAGGCCTAGGTATGGTATAGGAAAGAATCAAAGTAGCCACCTTAGGATGTGGACTACATGATGTGGAGATGTGGATTGAGGATATCCACAAGGAGAGATGTGGATGAGAGGATCCCACATGGTTGACTATTCAAAGGGCACTCTCTTTATAAGAGGCCTATCATGTATTGTTGCGTACAAGAGAAATGCACATTCACTCAAGATTCTGTTTATGAGTCCAAGCTAATCTATCTTGGAACCTAATTGACTTGAGGTACATGTCATAAGCATTCTCTTCATCATGTCTCCACATAGGTTCCATCCACCTTAGAGCGCTCCATGGATCTTGAGGCACACACATTTTGTCAAACAAAACCCTGGTGGATTTGACTCTTCAAAAAACTACAAAAAATAACTTCACTTAGCTTATGAAAAAGTGAATGCTACAAAGACATAAACACAATTGACATAGAAAGATATACTTACTATAGAGCTGCAAGCATGATTGTGCAAGTCTCAACTTAATGGGTTGAGATAGAGCTGTAGTGGGTTTGGGGGAAGGACCTGGAGATGTATTGGGTTAGGGTAATAGAGCTATTGAGTTTGTCTATCACAAGCCTATAGGGAGGAAGATGAAATTAGAGATGGAGATGACAATGGGAATGATTAAGTCTAGCAGCTTGGTCTAAAAATAGGTGCATGCAATCACTAGATACTCTAAATATAGTACCTTGAAGACTAGTTTTGGCATGTGTGGCTGACAAGTATGACTTGAATAGATATCTCTGCCATCTCCTCTTATCTTCACTTTTCTCCATCCATTCAACAGTTTTGAATCTTCATCTTCTTCCTCATCTTCATCTGGACAATACTTTAGACCTTACTTTTTTCCCATCATCATCCCCACCTACCTATACTTGTGCAAAAGCCATGGAGAGAAAGGATATAGGTACTTAAATACACCATAGTCTTGATCTACCTTTCCAATTGTCTTCTTCATCTTTCTAATTCAACTACATCAGCTAGTAGTCATCTGCTTCATATTTTGAATGATCAAGACGAATATCTTGCAGATTCACCTGAATTTTCTCTGGACATGATGTCTTTGCATCAATAGGACTTTTTGCTAGAAAACATGATTTCAGTCTATTTAATTATAAAGACAGTCATATTGCGTTTTTTTGCAAACATTCAAAGAGGAGGAGCTAACCATCTAGGTGATGCAGGTGATGCACCAAGAGCTTATGCTATAAAGGAGGAGGAATCTTCTGGTAAGAATTTTTGTATGAATGCTTCTGTTTCTTTTAGCTATATGTGCAAGACTCATTTTTTGATTTTGTATGATGCAGTGAAGAGAAGAAAGCCCAATGACAAGGGTTCAGACAAAGGTGGATAACCAGTTGGTAAGGGAAAGGAGAAGGAGGAAAAGAAGTCACCCCAATTGTAGCTCTTTCAATTCCTACAGAAGTCAGAATGCGAACTGTACTATCACAAATACCATGATATGTTCAATAAGGAGCTGGATTTGTAGTCTCTTCTGTCACAGCACAAGGATTTTTTAAGAGAGATGTATGAATCCTTCCACAAGCTTACAATTGAAGGATCAAAATTTGTCAACAGCAAGACTTTTGTACATGTCAAAGACATTGCTGCAAATGACAGGATGAGGTATCAAATGCACAAGGTGTTTGACAATTTTGAAGACTGCCACAAGGAAATATGCACTGTACACAAGGGAAATTGCAAGATACTTGAAGAGGCACTTGCATTTTCCATGTATGTACACTATGGTGATGGATCAGTTGAGGACTGAAAGGATAGCGATGAGGAAGAAGAAACATAGGAAAAGTTAGATCTACCAGAAGCGGAAGAGAAGATCAACTCGACAGAGGAAGAGCTTGCTGTTACAACATTGGACCTAGTGGCCTTAAAAAACGAGACCCTAAGAGATGTTGTCATAGTGGATGACATTGAGGCTAAGAGCCTCTGACCTCACTGTGCCCATTCTTCCCTCATTCAATATTGAGGGAAAAGAGTATGTCTTGTTGTATGTGTTACATTACATGGCGCAACGGAACAAAAACTGAACAAAGAATAGAGAGTACACAGCAAACTGGAGAGGAACAAACTTTTCCTTCAATATTGATTTAGTATAGATGATGGCTCCGTCCACCCATGTGCTCCCACAATGGAGCTTAGATGGCGATCTAGACATATACTATGTGAAGAGGTACTAGCTGGAAGATCTGATCTGATCTGAATTGATCTAATACAATGGACTAGGGAGGTCACCTCTTTATAGCTATGAGGGCGGTAGTCGGAACAACGTAGTCAGTGGAGTCGACCAGTCGACCTAGTTGGTGGAGCCGACTAGTCAACCTAGTCAATGAACCGACTAGTTGTCCATGGAATATTCAGGGAATATTCCCTTGCCGCCGCTGGCCCCTAGGCCCTAGCAAGAATAAGGGGCTCCCACACAATCACCTTTCTACCATCAACAGTCTCATTGATAGACCTCATCTGACATGCAAGTCAGGATCCATCCAGTGTCCTGGGCTCACACATGGCTTCTCCTCATATGGGGGCCTTACAAGTTGAGCACCTTGGACCACTAGTGGTTACCAGGAGGGTGGGGCATTGAGCATATCTAACACCCCCCCTCAATGTCCACTCATAGGTGAACTACCTTCTCGGCCCAATGCCGAGTCTCTGAAGATGACCGTGAAGCTGATCCTTCCCGAGTGCCTTGGTGAAGATATCTGCTCCATTTTTCTCTGTTGGACAGTAGACCAATTCCACTATCCTCGATCAAATCATGCACATAGTGATATTGAATCTCTATATGTTTTGTGCGCACATGAAACACTGGATTTTTAGCAATGGCCATGCAACTTTGATTGTCGCACCTCAGCAGAGTTGCCTCATCCTCTTGCACTCCCATGTGCCATAAGGTCCTCCTTAGCCACACTACTTCACATGTAACAAAACATGTTGCCTTGTACTCAGCCTCAATAGAAGACAATGCCACTGTTGGCTATTTCTCATTGATCCAAGAGAAGATACCTGAACCTAAAGAGAAACAATATCCAAAAACTAATTTCCTGGAATCAACATCTCCAGCCCAATCTGAGTCACAATGACCAGCCAAGGAAGTGCCCATACCATAGGTGATGCCATAATCAAGAGTGCCCTTCACATACCTAAGCACCCGCATCCCTGCATTCCAATGATTCTCTCGGGGCTTATTGGAGAACTTGCTCAAAACGCCAATAGCAAAACTAATGTTCGGTCTGGTGTTGCATAGATAGATGAGACTGCCGACCAACTTCCTGTGCCTCCTGATGTCTGCTTGTGGTGAGGCATCCTCCATAGACAACCTTGCATTTACCTCCATAGGTATAGCTATCTTCTTGCACTCGGACATACCAAATGCCTTCAAGATCTCCCTTGCATATTTTTGCTGAGAGATGAAGATCTTGCCTGGCTCTTATCAGACTTCAATCCCCAAACAATAGTGCATCAAGCCTAAGTCTGTCATCTCAAACTTTGTGCTCAATGCCTTTCTAGTCTGCTGGATCATGTCTTCATAGTCACCTGTAATAAGGAGATCATCCACATATAGAACAATAATAGCAGTTTTTCCACCTTTCCTGTACACATACAAGTTAGCATCTGAGGCACATCTTTTGAAGTTTAATTTATGAAAGAATTTATCTATCCATTGGTACCATGCTCTTGGGGCCTATTTCAGCCTATATAGAGCCTTCTTCAGCTTACATACCTTGTTCTCAGAATGGGGGGCCTCAAACCCAGGTGGCTGAGCCACGTACACCTCCTCCTTGAGGTCACCATTCAAGAATGTTGACTTAACATCCATTTGATAAACTGGCCACTTTTTATGAGTAGCCACCGATAGTACTATGCGAATTTAGGAAACCATTATTTTCATCTACTTTCTTGACCCAGCAATTTGTAATCATATGGTCCTTTTTGCAGTAGAAGCATTCTCCGTGAAACTTCTTCTTGCCGCCCTTCTTCTTTTTATCACCACTAGTAGAGGACTCACCTTTGGTGGAGGAACCACCTTTGCCTTTTGCAGTGGCAGAGAAAGTAGCATCCCCATTGCCGCCTCCATCTCGAGCTTTAAGCCTCAATTCCTCCTCCATAAGTAAAGCACAGAACTCCTCAAATGATAATGGTTGGGGTCTCACCTAAGTGTTAAGCACTGTTACCAGTCCATCAGACCTTGGTGGACATATCCGGAGACACCGCTGAGCTAGCTCTTTGCTAGTCTTTTGTATCCTAACACCAACCATTTGGTCACACAAATTTTTGATTCGAGTTATGAACACCTCCACTGTCTCTCCTTCATTAAACTTCTCAGCTGCGAGCTGATTCTCCAAGTTCTGGATCCTTGTCTGATTCCGCGTCTCATACTGACTCTTCAATATGTTCCAGGCCATAGTTGCCTTAGATGTATGCTGAATCAAGGTCAAAACACTATCAGTAGTACTTGTAACCAGGGCACATAGAGCATCTGTGTTCCTCCATTTCCAAGCTCATAGAAGGTTGGCATTAGGAGGTATCATACTCCTCGGATTTGCTGGGTCAAGGATTTCTTGTGGTTCTGGGTCAATCCCCAGTACTGTCTCCAGAAGCTCATATGAATCTAGAAAAGCAATAATTTTAAACTTCCACAAAGTGTAGTTCGTACCATCTAGCTTGCCTTTAGTGAAGGCTGGTGGGCGAATCCTCAAGGCCTGGATTGTTGGTACAGTAGCAGTTGCTGACTCGAGCCGCTTCCTGTTGCCATCACTCCGTATGCTATTGAAGCCCTTGCCTCTCTTCTATTCTTCGATCCTTAGAGCTGCCTAGGCTCTAATACCATGTTAAATTACACGGTGCAGTGGAACATAAACTAAACGAAGAATAGAGACTACCCAGTAAACTAGAGAGAAACAAACTTTTCCTTCAATATTGATGTAGTATAGATGATGGCTCCATCCACCCGTGTGCTCCCACAGTGGAGCTTAGATGGTGATCTAGATAGATACTAGGTGAAGAGCTACTAGCTGGAAGATTCAATCTGATCTGAATTAATCTAATACAATGGACTGGGGAGGTTGCCACTTTATAGCTATGAGGGCGGTAGTCGGATCAACATAGTTGGTGGAGTTGACCAATCGACCTAGTCGGTGGAGCCAACCAGTCAACCTAGTCAATGGAACTAACTAGTCGTCCATGGAATATTCAAGGAATATTTCCTTTACCATCGCCTTAGGGATAGGAACCCCTGAACCCCCACTAGGGGGGCCACTGGCCCCCAGGCCCTAGCAAGAATAAGGGGCTCCCACACAATCACCTTTCTACCATCAACAATCTCATTGATAAACCTCATCTGACATGCAAGTCAGGATCCATCCAGTGTCCCGAGCTCACACATGCCTTCTCCTCATATGAGGGCCTTACAACTTGAGCACCTTGGACCACTGGTGGTTACGAGGAGGGTGGGGCATTGAGCATATCTAATAGTATGACATACAGTGCCTATTTAATTTGAGAGAAGATTATGCAATTGCCCTTATTGCACAATTTTGTAGGGTTGACAAGGAAGTAAGGATTGAGGATGATCCTTTGTTAGAGACGGAGGACGAATTTGATGCTCCAGAAGCATTGTCCATCAGTTTTGAGTAAGCCAAAATGTATGAAGAGGTGGATTTTAGAATGCCTTAGTTATGTTTATGTGTATTTGTGACAAAAACAATGTACATTTTGAAATAGAAATATATGTAGTACATTTCAAATATTTCAGTGGTTGCATACAATGACTTCTTATGAATGAAAGATCCAAGTCTTGGTCATTGCAAAAAGAAAATTGTTACATTTGATGACACTAATTGATGATCAAGGTCTAGCACTTAGCTTCTATCTACCCATTTGTGGTTTACAAATATCTTGTCTCCACTGAGCATGTGTTTGTGTTGCATTTGAGTTCTCCAAAATCTACCTCCTTCTTTCCTTTTGAGCCAACTTGAAAGCTAGCTTAACTTGTGATGTGTTAACTTTCTTCTTGGCTTGAAGCCTTTGTAGCATTCCTCAATAGAACCACTAGAACACTTCTTTTAAACTATTGGCTTTCTGTTTTCCTTCAAAATGTTGTGTATGTCTAAAGAATGCATTTCGTGCCATGTAGTGTGATTTCTCCATTCTATGTGTGGACCAAATTGCAGGGCATCCGTATTTTTTTACAAAGAAAGGAAGGTGATTGTAGATTATATGCTATTTTGATACATAGGCAAGTGGGCATTAGAATATATAAAACTAAGATTGTTTGCTTTTTAAAAAAAATGTACAAAAACAAGATATTGTTCTTACCATGTAATGAGTGATGTTACATGTTGTCCAAGCCTCTTTCATTGCCTTTCCAAAACTCTTTACCACTTCTTCAAATGCTTGTTGATCATTTTTGCTAAAGGTGGCTTGGTCACAAAAAACAAAAAGTTTGTTTAAGCATTTCCACACTTTTGTCTTGACATCTCTTGCCAATGCATCTGCCTGATGATCTTTGACAGCATTGTGGACTTTTCTCCACAAGTTATACTTTATCCTTGATCCGTATGTTGTTTTACTGCCATTTTTTTTTTCTCTGGATGAGATAGAAATCTTCTAGCCTTTATTCCACCAATAGATGGCTTGATAGGAACATCTTTTCCATTTGTAGATTTTTAAAGATTCTTTGTAATATGTACATCTCCTCCATGGAGACCAATTTTGATAACACTGCTTCTAACAATTGTAGTGCCTCTTTTCTTCTGCTCTCAGGGTGAAGTTTCCATGCAAATCCAATATAAACACTTATTTTATTAATTTTGGACTCATATGTCTACTTTTGTACTATTCCTTAAAATCATTCCCAAATGAAAAGTTTACTTTATGAAAATGTCATTTGAGAATCAAAAGTTTACTTTCTGGCACTGTCATTTCCACATAATACATTTCAAAATATTTCTCTACAATGTTGCACTAATAATGCAAAGACAACTATTAAATCCTAAATTTGTATTTCTTGTTTATAAGAATCGTATTCTTAAATTAAAAATTCGAGTTATTAGTTTAAATCCATGAAAAATCATGCTATTCAGGATTCGCAAAATTTTAAAAATGTATACACAAGAGACCTGCAAGACTCTTTTTACTTTCAATGCAGAAAACTATAACACTCTTGAATATTCAAGAAATCAAAAGGTTTATATAGACATGAGACATGATGGAAGCCTCTTTTGTACTCCAAAAAATAGCAATAGCTATGCTTGCAATTTCACGTTTTACAAGAAATATTGCTCTGGATGAGTCTTTGTACAAAGGATCTACTGTGGCCTTTTCAATAATTTATTTTTTCCTTTACAGTGAGTTTAGTATACAAATGGGCGATCCAGACATTTTCTTGTCTGAATGTCCTTTTCTATCATCATAGAAATGAGCGATCCAAAATTTGCTTGTTCAAAATGTCGTTTCTGTAGTCACTTGTCGCTTGGGTGCCATCTTCATTCACTCTCATTTGACCACCACCACCACCTTCACTCTTTCTCAATATTTGAAAGGTGTTATCATGGGCATTCTTCATTTGTGCTATCTCCTTCTACTTACTCCTAGGCGAGAATCTTTATGAACTCTATAATTTGTGAAATAATTGGTTGCACTAATTTTATTTTGTCTTCTACATCATACCCCATGTGCTTCTTTGTTTTCTTTGACCTTGGCCACTACATCACTGGTTTTTCATCCTTTAAGAAAAAGTGAAAATAGTGTGGAGCGCTATGACCTATCAAGGCATCACCACCTTTTTGTATGAAAGGTAGAATAAAGCTCTTCCAATCTTACATCCTCTCAACCATTGAGCATACTGCTCCTTCCTTACGGCCACCAACTTGCCTCCCACATTTTCTTATCAAGCCATCCATCGTCTCCATGTGCTTGTGTTTTAGTTCTCTTAAAACTGTGCTAAATACCTGATCGATATCCTCATGTCTGTGCCCAACCAACAAAAACCCAACTTCAATCTCATTGAAGATTCTATGAGCAAAATCCAAAGAAGAGTACATTCTTATTCTCTCATCCACAATTGTCTCCTTGTACTCTCAAACTTGCTGGTAGGTGACCTTTTTCTGCATGTACATTGTGAATTGCCTTCATAACGGATGTTACAACTTGATTGATATCATGTAGATGCAAGGAATCAATCCATATGTCTAAAAAAAACTTAAATCCATGCACTAACACTCCACATAGATGTGTCTTTAAAAAAGTATTTTCCTTGTAGCTTAGGTGGGGTGTTAATGAATCGAGGTAATGTTGTTGTACTTTGATCCATACCATCTACAATAATGCACATGTACTCATTTGGGTAAGAAATAGCTTGCTCCTTCCAAAATGCATATTTTATTCTAGAATGTCGAACAAGTCCATGATGAAATTCTCTCTTTTTTTTGTAAGCTTCTTTTTGTTTTGGAGATGTTACACTCTCAAGTGCTTGCTTTAGATCATCACAGTTGTTGCACTTTGACATTTTTTGCCTCTTTGGGATTTTAACATATCCAAAGCTTTTTTTCCAAAGAATATACAAAGTATAAAAAGATGTCGGTGCTTTCCCTCTTTGCCTTTGTGTTTCTTTAATAGAGTTAAATACTTCTTTTTTAATCAAACCTATCGAAAGATGCATTTCTGATCGATGGGGTTGCAATAAAGCATTTTCATAAATGTAATCTTTCAAAATTGATGTTGCCGCAACCATTGAGGCTTTTGTTTTGGGCTTTCCTCTATTTCCATGAATGTTAAATTTAACTCCATACTTTGCTTTATTAGCCAAATTCCAATATGTGCCATGTGATAATCCTATAATAATATGATATGCATTATTGCAAACACTTTTTCCATTTATAAGAGGCCTTATCTGTTGTCCTGAACTTCACCTTCTCTTATCATTTACAAGAAAGCAAGACTCATGAGTAGGTATTCATTTCTTCTGCTCCCTTTCCTTTGCAAGACATGTTCTCTACAGCCCTTGATGTCATGTAAGTTAATGGATCGCATACATCCACGCTTATAGCATGTAGATCGCATTGCTTTTAGCATAACATCTTTATTCATTACTCTTATTCTCTTTGGTTGCTTTTCTAGATCTGCCTGGACTCGCTGTCGTTTCATGCATCTGTATGTCCGTTTTGGGACCTTTTGTACATTCTTATTTGGATTTGTGTAGTTCTCCTTGTAAGATTTATTTGTCACGTTGTTTTCATGGGATGTTGCATCCTTGATCTTATCACTCTGACAGTTAAATACTAAATAGTCCTTTGTTGATGTCATCCTTGATTTTGATACATTCGTCAAACCATTTGTAACATTAACTGTTTGACAATCACAGTCAAATACCAAATAGTCCTTTCTTGATCTCATCCCTACTTTTGGGACCTTTTGTACATTCTTATTTGGATTTGTGTAGTTCTCCTTGTAAGATTTATTTGTCACGTTGTTTTCATGGGATGTTGCATCCTTGATCTTATCACTCTGACAGTTAAATACTAAATAGTCCTTTGTTGATGTCATCCTTGATTTTGATACATTCGTCAAACCATTTGTAACATTAACTATTTGACAATCACAGTCAAATACCAAATAGTCCTTTCTTGATCTCATCCCTACTTTTGATACAATCGTAGAACCACTTGTTGTCACAGTGGCATTAGAGTGTCCAAAATGATCTTCAAACTCATCTATTCCTAAGAAACATCACACATTGATGCACTTTCTATGGATTTCATAACTCCATAGTCAGTGGCAATAGAGTGTCCAGAATGATCTTCAAACTCATCTATTCCTAAGAGAACATCACTCATTGATGCACTTTCTATGGATTTCATAACTCCATAGTCTTGAAACTCCTCTACTCCAGAGAGAACATCACTCATTATATCATCGTGCATGATTTCCATAATTCCATAGTTACTTGGTTTGACTCCGAGAACTTTATCAGTATCCATGAAGCCATCGATGCTTGAAAAGATATCACTTTTGATATCTTTTCCCAAGTTCTCAATGTGCATGAACTCATCCACCCTGGATAAGGCATCACTTATGAAATCTTTTTCTTTCTCGGTACAAATGAACTCATCGACTCCTGATAAGACGTCTGTGCTATAGTTGAGTGCATTGGATTCATCGATCTTTGAAGGAATAGAGCTTGGTACATTGGCATATTCTTTCAATTCTTTGATGTTGTAGTATACATTATGTTTATCATTTAAAACCACATGCCGAGACTTTCCAATCTTTAAAAATTGCATGCTCCATCACAAATCCTTACCTACCTCATAGTAGGGACCATCCAATGAGATTGAGTTATCATCCATACCATCATCAGTAACTTTTTGAATTCTCATCTGCGCAAATGTCCAGTGTTTCACTTGTTCAAATCCCAAGACTTGACCTTCTACTACATTCTTATTTGCAAATGATAACATTTGTACAATATATCCCACTCTAAAATCCAAAGATGTGCACTTTGTATTCCTTATGACATGTGTTGGATAAGTCTCATCTCTGACCCATGCAATAAATGCTTTGTTGGAAGTATTGTAGGGCATAACATCTCTAAGGATCTCCATATCCCCACACTTATGCTTTAGCTCAACATGTGCACTAAGAATCCTTGATACAATAACCGCCACCTTATCTTCACCAAGTCTTCTAAAGTGAGGCATTTGTCATCAATCATGCAAGCAGTAGAGGCATTGAATGCATCACATGGGCCATGAAAATTACATTGCTTGATAATTACATGTGACTCAGGAAATAATGTCACATCAAGTATGTCTGTGCGTACCAAGCGGTCATAGTGGCTAACCTCTATAGGTTTATATGCACCTTTCAAAATAAACAATATATGTGAGTGTGGCAAACCTCCCTTGTGAACTTCTATCACACAAACATATCCAACTACTTTTCCAACAAATTATCCTTCAAAATTGATTGCATCATGTCCTTGTGCTTTTGATAGAAGACACGTGTTGTTAGATCTGGACGGTCTTGTGCACTCTGTCCTGGCAAAAGTCCTTCTGATATTTCAACCCATTTTGGATTGCATATCAAGTTTTCCTCTTTTCCTTACAATTGCCATTACATCTTGATATAATTGGCACATATAACTTGGTCCTCCTATAAAAGATAATGGCAACACAACTCTACATCCTACACCATTGCCAAATAAATTAATTGCCCCACCATTTGAATTTACTATGTCTGTTAATCCTTGATAAACCTCCTCATGCAAAGACACCTGATTGTTGTGTATCCATATTAACCTAGATTCTTCCATCACCTCTCTCTTACAAACTCCTTCTCTTTCCACCTTGTGTCCACCTCCACCTCTCTCTTACAAACGTCTTCTCTTTCCACCCTATGTCTGACCCCCTACCTCTCTCTCACAAACACCTTCTCTTTCCACCCTATGTCCACCCTCTACCTCTCTCTTTCAAAACCCTTCCCTTTCCACCCTCTTTCCACCCCCAACCTCTCTCTTACAAACTCATTCTCTTTCCAGCTTATGTCCACCCCCTACCTCTCTCTTACAAAACCCTTCCCTTTCCACCCTCTGTCCACCTCTACCTCTCTCTTAGAAAACCCTTCCCTTTTCACCCTTTGTCCACCCCCCACCTCTCTCTTACAAACTCCTCTTTCCACCCTGTGTCCACCTCCACCTCTCTCTTACAAACATCTTCTCTTTCCACCCTATGTCCAACCCCTACCTCTCTCTTACAAACCCCTTCTCTTTCCACCCTTTGTCCACCCTTTGTCCACCCTCTACCTCTCTCTTACAAAACCCTTACCTTTCCACCCTCTGTCCACCTCTAGCTCTCTCTTACAAAACCCTTCCCCTTCTACCCTCTGTCCACCCCCCACCTCTCTCTTACAAACTCATTCCCTTTCCCCCCTGTGTCCACCCCTTACCTCTCTCTTACAAAACCCTTCCCTTTCCACCCTCTATCCACCTCTACCTCTCTCTTAAAAAACCCTTCCCTTTCCACCCTCTATCCACCACTCTCTCTTACAAACTCCTCTTTCCACCACCCTGTGTCCACTGCCACCTCTGTCTTACAAACCCCTTCTCTTTCCATCCTCTACCTCTCTCTTACAAAACCTTTCCCTTTCCACCCTCTACCTCTCTCTTATAAACTCATTCCCTTTCCACCTTGTGTCCACCCCCTACCTCTCTCTTACAAAACCCTTCCCTTTCTAGACACACCCTACCTCTCTCTTACAAAACCGTTCCCTTTCCACCCTCTGTCCACCTCTACGTCTCTCTTACAAAAAGCTTCCCTTTTCACTCTCTGTCGACTTCCCACATCTCTCTTACAAACTCCTTCTCTTTCCACCCTATGTCCACCCACACCTCTTTCTTAGAAACACCTTTTCTGTCCACCCTGTGTCCACCCCCACCTCTCTCTTACAAACACCTTCTCTATCCACCCTATGTCACTCCCCCACCTCTCTTCTATAAATACCTTCTCTCTCCACCCTTTGTCACACTCCATCTCTCTCTCTCTTACCAAAAGCTTCTCTTTTCATCTTCCATCATCCTTGTGATGGCACTTCCAACCTATTTTTAGACTTCGCTAAATTTGGCAAATATACTCTTTTTGCTACAATTGCCCTTGTGTATAGTGCATATTCCCTTGTGGTAGTCTTCAAAACTGTCAAACACCTTGTGCATTTGATACCTCATCCTGTCATTTGTAGCAATGTCTTTGACATGTACAAAAGTCTTGCTGTTGACAAGTTTTGATCCTTCAACAGTAAGCTTGTGGAAGGATTCATACATCTCTCCAAGAAAATCCTTGTGCTGTGTTAGAAGAGACTACAAATCCAGCTCCTTATTGAACATATCATGGTATTTGTGATAGTACAATTGGCATTCTGACTTCTGTAGGAATTCAAAGATCTGCAGTTGGGGTGAGTTCTTTTCCTCCTTCTCCTTTCCCTTACCAACTGGTTGTCCACCTTTGTCTGAACCCTTGTCATTGGGCTTTCTTCTCTTCACTGCATCATACAAAATCAAAAAATGAGTCTTGCACATATAGCTAAAAAGAAACAGAAGCATTCATATAGAAATTGATACCAAAAGATTCCTCCTCCTTTATAGCATAATCTCTTGGTGCATCACTTGCATCACCTAGATGGTTAGCTCCTCCTCTTTGAATGTTTGCAAAAAAACGTGATATGACTGTCTTTATAATTAAATAGACTGAAATCGTGTTTTCTAGCAAAAAGTCCTATTGATGCAAAAACATCATGTCTATAGAAAATTCAGGTGAATCTGCAAGATAGTTGTTTTGATCATTCAAAAGATGAAGCAGATAACTACTAGTTGATGCAGTTGAATTAGATAGATGAAGAAGACAATTGGAAAGGTAGATCAAGACTATGGTGTATTTAAGTACCTGTATCCTTTCTCTCCATGGCTTTTGCACAAGTATAGGTAGGTGGGGATGATGATGGGAAAAAAGCAAGGTCTAAAGTATTGTCCAGATGAAGATGAGGAAGAAGATGAAGATTCCAAACTGTTGAATGGATGGAGAAAAGTGAAGATAAGAGGAGATGGTAGAGATATCTATTCAAGTCATACTTGTCAGCCACACATGCCAAAATTAGTCTTCAAGGTACTATATTTAGAGTATCTAGTGATTGCATGCACCTATTTTTAGACCAAGTTGCCAGACTTAATCATTCCCATTGTCATCTCCATCTCTAGTTTCATCTTCCTCCCTATAGGCTTGTGATAGACAAACTCAATAGCTCTATTACCCTAACCCAATATAGCTCCAAGTCCTTCCCCTAGACCCACTACAGCTCTATCTCAACCCATCAAGTAGACACCCATCAAATTGTTATCCACACTGACCCACTATAGCTCAAGATACATCAAGTTGACAACCATCAAGCTGGCACCCATTAAGCTGTTCCCAAGCTTATACATACTAATAAGGTTAGTACCTTTTGCTAGAAAAGGTGATATGCATGTTTCTTCAGGAAAACTGCTCCAAATCGAGTTTTTTATCTAATTCTTGCACACCTAGCATATTTTTCTAATAAATGCGATATATTGTGTTTTAATGAAAAAGAGCCTCAAATCACGTTTTATGGCAAAACAAGTTATTCCCTATGTGATGTGTCACTGGCACCTAAGGAAAGGTGAGGTCTACACAACCACAGATCAAGAAAACACTATTGCCCACAAATATAGCATATTCCTAAGTGGTATATATAAGTACCTGGATTTGTTCTGCTATCCATGGCTAGCCTTGGTGACTTGTCTGTGGCTCTTGCACATGTGCAATAAGGGGGGGGGGGGTTGGGGGGATGATGGGAGTAAGGGGGGGGATGATGGCAGTGATGTAAGGTAAGGATGCGGTGTAGGGATGGAGGAGAGTGTAGATCAAAACTACTAGAGGGATGGAGAAAAGTGTAGATAAGGGGAAAGGACACAGTTTCCAATGCATGAAACATATGTCTTGTCAGCACCACATGTTGGAAAACGGTCTTTTAGGTACATGTGCATTTATTTCCCCATGATTGCTTGCACACATTTTGAGACAAAACTGCCTCTAAGTAGAGTTACCCTTCATTTCATCTCTTTCTCTAGTTTCAGTTGCCTCCAACCTCACTACCTCACTAGCTCTAGCTCCAACCTTACCACCTCCACCTCTAGCTCCAAGCTCACCACCTCTAGCCCCAACCTCACCACCTCCACCTCTAGCTCCAACCTCACTACCTCAACAGCTCCAGTTCCAACCTCACTACCTCACCACCTCCATCATAGAGTCCCACAGCAACTCCAACCTCACCAGCTCCACCACCCACTATAGCTCCAGCCACAACCACCCCAGCTCACACCTCTCCATCTCCAGCTCCAAGGTAAGCAATCTGTCTCCTATCATTGGTTTATCCTATTGTTAAGGTGAAATTACCATTCCATAGCATTCTCTCAAAGACACTCCTTGAAATGTTTTTTTGAGCACATTTCATATGTAATCTAGGGTTTAGGAGGATGGTGGAGTACAACTGATTGATTAGATTGGTGGGCTTAAGCAAAATTTGCTCAAAAATGTGATTTGCGCTCTTTCTTTGTTTTTCTCTTCCATAGCGCATTTTCTAGCAAAAAGTCCTTCCTCTTGATGCAAAAACATCATGTCCAGACAAGTTCAGATAAATGCCTAATAGCTAATGATGCAATAGAATTAGATATATCAAGACTATGGCTTTTGCACGAGTATAGGTAGGTGGGGCTAATGATGGGAGAAAACACGTGCCAAACTTGTCTTCAAGGTACTATATTTAGATAATCTAGTGATTGCATGGACCTATTTTTAGACCAGGATTTTTAGAGTATCATTCATTTTGTCTCCCTACAAGCTTGTGCACACCTAGCATGTTTTGCTAATAAATGTGATATAGGGTGTTTTTATGGAAAAGAGCCTCAAATTGCGTTTTCTAGAAAAAAATGTTAGCCTCTATGGACCTAGTATTGGCACCTAAGAAAAGATGAGGTCTACACAATCACAGATCAAGAAAACACTACTGTAAACAAATATAGCAGATTCCTAAGTGGTAGAATGAGTACCTAGATTTTTTCAGTCCATGATTGGCCCTGGCGACTTGTCTGTGGCTCTTGCACAGGTGCAGTAAGGGTTGGGGGGGGGTTGGGGGGATGATGGGAGTAAGGGGGGGGGGATGATGATGGCAGTGATGAAGATCGGAATTGCTAGAGCGATGGAGGAAAGTATAGATCAGAACTACTAGAGGGATGGAGAAAGTGTAGATAAGAGAAAAGGGCATAGTTTCCAATGAATGTCACATCTGTCTTGTTAGCCACACGTGTGGAAAATGGTCTTCTAGCTTCCTGTGCATTTATTTCCTCATCATTGTTTGCAAGATTTTGAGACAAAACCCCCTCTAAGTAGAGCTACCCTTCATTTCATCCCTATCTCTAGTTTTAGTTGCCTCCAACCTCACCACCTCCAGCTCCAACCTCACTACCTCACTAGCTCCAACCTCACTACCTCACCACCTCCATCACAGAGTCCCACTGTAGCTCCAAATCCAACCTCCCTCACTAGGTCTACCACCCACTGTAGCTCCAGCCACAATCTCCCCAGGTCCATCTCATACCTCCCCAGCTGTACACACAAGCCCAGGTAAGCAATCTATCACAAGTCATTGGTTTTTCCTATTAGTAACGTGAAATGACCATTCCATACCTTTCTCTCAAAGGCACTCCATGAGTTGTTTTTCTGAGCACATCTCATCTGAATTGTAGGGTTTAGGAGGATGATAGAGTCCAAATTGATTGATTAGAGTAGGCTTCAGTATATTTGCTCAAAAATGTGATTTGAGCTTGTTCTTTGTTTTTCTCTTCCATATCGCGTTTTCTAGAAAACTTTTAGCATGCTAGGTGTTCCTGGGGTATGTCCAAAAACATTTGCTAAAAAACGTGATTTCAGCCTTTTCTCTATCTTTTTACACCATATCGTGTTTTCAAGCAAACTCTTAGGTTGTTGATTTCCTTGTGATGTTTGGGGTTTTTTCCAGCACAATATACTATGGCAAGAACCAAAGCAACAGCCAAAAGGAAAGGAAAAGGACTTGACATTACAGGGGCTGCCATAGCTCCATCCAGGTCTAAATCCTCAAAGAAGGGGAAGCCTGTGTACATATTAGCAAGGAACAGGATGAAAAGAGTGAGCCAAAGCAGATGTATCCTGATGGAGATTAGGAAGGCTCAGAACGCCATAGGATATGCAGTACCCATGGCACCATTCCAAAGGCTAGTCAGGGCAGTATGCATGAACTGGCATTTGGACTTTAGATGGCAAAGGACTGTACTACTTGCTCTCCAAGAAGCTACTGAAGAGTGGCTCATAGAGTTTTTGATGGACACCATGATGGTAGCAGCACATGCAACCAGGGTCACCATCATGAAGAATGACATCCAAACACTTGTCAGGGTTAGATATAGATATGACAAGATCCTTAATGTAGAGGATTGGGATGATCTGAAAATGAGAGATATCTTGTTGATACCTCTAGCCAAGATATCTAAAGATGATGGATTCAAGGTTGTAGAGGTTTTTCACCAACTTCATACTAGAGGCAAGGTCGCCTATGAAGAGTCCCTCAGGGAAAGTGTCAAAGAAACACTGTCTGTCTTGCAATCCTAGACATTAGTGAGGATGGTGCAAATTTAGCAGAAGCTCATACAACTTGGACCAAGGATTAGAGTAGCCATCTAGACTCTGAATGATGACCTAACCTGGGACTTGACAGAAGATTGCATCATGGGTTTAGCATAGAAAGAAAAACATGTGACTTGCACAATCATGCTTGCAGCTTTATAGTAAGTATATCTTTCTATGTCAATTGTGTTTATGTCTTTGTAGCATTCACTTTTTCATAAGCTAAGTGAAGTTATTTTTTGTAGTTTTTTGAAGAGTCAAATCCACCAGAGCCTCTTGGTCAAAATCTTGATTGTTTAAATTAAATTTACACCCTCTTGGTCTAGTCCCCTCATGTTATTTGTTTCTCTTGCAGCAATCATTGGAGTTGGTACATATAGATGTACAGCAAAAGCTATGCTATAAATTCAACTCCTTAAAGGGTACCCACCAGGATTTGGAATTGTAAGTCAGTCATTGCCTATGCTTTTTCTCTAAAACATGATTTTTAGGTTTTCTCTTGAAAAGTCCGCCATATCACATTTACTTGTAGAAGTGTGAATTTTATAATTTGTTGCCCTTCATTCCCATTACAGTTGTCTCGAAAGACTAATGGATGCACTGGACCTCCATGATCCAAAGTGAAAGATGTTAGATTCAGCTCACCCAATGTCATTGCAAGTACAGTAATCATTGTCATTTATCTTTATCTCCCTCTTATTTTCGACTCTTCATAGTCCAATATACATTTTAGCATTCTATTTTGATAAAACAGACACCACAATAGGAGGATCCTTTCTCTTATGGATGGAGGACTCTCATCAGTGCCAAATATATGATTGACACATACTTTTCAGAGAAACAGCTTGATTTTGTTAGTGCTTTCATTGCATACTATTTGAGAAGTTCTAAATTTAATGCATTGATACAAAAATATTAAAAACATTCTTTGTTTTTATTGCAGATGAAAGAGGATAGTTTTGGCTCTGATATGTACATAGCTTTAGAGCAAAGACAATTCTGAAGCTGCTAGAGCACTCTTCCCCTTGTCCATCACTAGACCAACCAGTCCATATAGGAGAGGGCTCAAAAGGTGCTAAGGATGTCTGAGTTGAACAAGAGGCTTAGAATTTCCCAGGCACTAGCAATCTAGAAGACATTCTAGAAGGTGTCGGTGTTGATGAGCTACTTGATCTTTTCCAAAAGCTCGAGCTTATGCACGAGGAGGCAGGGACATCAAAGTAGCATAAGGTTGGAGCCCGAGCCCATGGACAAGGAGGGAAGGACATTAAAGCAACAGGAGGAGTCGATGCAGGAGGAGGCAGTACCAACAGAGGATGTGCAGCAGCAGCAGGATCCACAACAGTAGGGTAGAGGAGCTGGATCCACAGTAGGATCCATAGTAGTAGGATCCACAACAGGATGTACAGCAGCAAGATCCACAGCAGTAGGATCCATAGCAGCAGCAACCTGAGCAGCATGTGGAAGATTCTCAGGGGTCTCCATTGCAAAAAAGTCAAGAGAGAGATTCTAAGCAATAGGAGAAAAACATATGATACTTGTAATCATTTTGTATTAATACATCAAATGTCAAATATATTTTTTTGGTTGTAAATAATACCTGAGTCAATAGCTTTGTATTATCTGAATTGTTCTATTTACAATGTCCTCAAGCATTGAATTTTGTTTTTGCTCGTTTGAAGTATCTGCAAAAATGAATTTTTAGCAATATGTAAATGTATTATGCAAATGTAAAGAGAATCAAATTAGGAGAAACACAGGGTGGTCAAATTAGGAGAAACATAGGGGGGAAAACAACTTGCTTTCATGTTGTTCAAAATGAATGAAAATTCTTTCTGGATATTGTTCTCAGTCTCCATAATAATGTCATTGTGTAACTGATAGAGAGTGCAACATTATCCCAGTGAGACGGATGTTACAAGGATGTCATTCTCAATAACATTGATTTCAATTATTGGACCTGATGACCTCTCGTCTTGGGCCACAAGGTTTGTGCCTATCATCCCACTACGTTTATAGTAAAAAGAGAAAATAAAGTTTTACGAGGCAATCATGTACTTAATGTTGATGGAGTTATGAGCAACCTCACAATACACATTGTTGGCCACCATTCTATCCCAACCATTATCCAAAAATTTTGGAATTGGAACTTCATCATACCCTTTTGCTCTAAAAGTCAACATGGTTTTACAAACTTTAACTAGACATCCTGAAAAAGTTCTACAAAACCTGTAAGTGGCATGAAAATGTTGATTTTAACTATCCATGTAGCAATACTTGGTTTCAAGGAATGCTTAGAGATTGTCTGTCATCGAAAGAAATGGATATTTCATTTCAACTATTTCATTACACAAATACACTTAAAATTGGGTCTATAGTGTGGAAGATAAGCATGATGATCCTGTAATACAAGGTCTTGGTGCATGTCGACATGTTGTATCTGAACCTCTCTGATGCATCTTGTGTCTTCCTTCTTTAATCTGAAATCTTTCAATCTACCCTTCCAAGAAGCCAAAAAAGTGTTAGTTGATTGTTGCTTTCTCTGCTTGTTGGGTTGCATTAGAACCCAATCTCCTTTCGCCATTACCATCCTTTTCCAGCTACCATCCACATTCACAGCATTGGAAACTTCTACACATGAGATTAGTGAGGTAGGTCTTTGCGGCAAAGAGATACTTTGTACATCCACATCTTCGCCATGTAGAGCGACAAACTGCTTCCTAGTGGCATGACCAAAGTTTTTTGTTGCCATCTGAAATCCTCACTCTAATACCTGCGAAGTCAAAGAAACACACACTAAAATAGTAAGACATTAACAAAAATGAATGAAACTGAGAACAAGTGAATAAATGGTGAAAGGAGCTTATTGCCTTGAAAGTTTAAGAGCATCACAACAACAGTGATACAATGAGGAATGCTTGTCGAAGAGAGAGTGGAATCGCTTGTCGTGGTGAAAGTAGAGGAATGGCAGTGGAGAACAAGAGAAAGTGGATGGTTGTTTTGGGTCACCACACGGGAAGGTTTCAATATGGAGCTCTGTTTAGATTTTGGGTCCACATCTCTTAATACACCAGGTGAACCGAAAAGAATAAAAAACAAATCTTCTCATTAATGCCACATGCTTGTAACAACATAAAGTACTATTTTCTTTTTCATATTTTTGCCTATTTTTGTGAAATTTCTACGTTACGTTAGCCTTCTCCTCATTGGTTGAGAGACATTTTTTTGAAACCCTAAAAGGCCCCTGAAACCCTAAAAGGCCCCAAAATGAGCTCCCTTTTTTCCTAATGAGCTGCAACTATCATGCCAAGACAAGGAGATGACTTTGATGTTGGAAATAGAGACATTCAAATACTAAGCTGCAATGGACATGTCACAAGAATATCTAATTTGCATCGATCATACATGCCACTCATGTATGTTCTTTTGTTTCCTCAAGGGGAGCATGGTTGGCATGCAAACATGCCATATAGTGATGTTCCTAGCAAGATATCATTGCATGATATATAGAGGAACAACTGTGTCACACAAAGACAATATTATGCGTGAGATACAAATGCACGCCTTCTGCATGGGGGAAGATTACTCCAACTATACATTGTTGATGCATATAGTAGCAGCAAAAAAGGGAGTGTGGGAAGATGGAGGTATGTGGATACGAGACTAGGAGTGAACATATGATGGGAATTCAAGAATCGAAATGTGTCTGTTGCAAAGTCATAAGATAGAATAAATGCAATACACATTTGGATGTCCACCGGGGGAAGTGTGACACCATCAAACTCCATGAGGGACATGTGAGCTATGTCATTAGGAGACAAAACACTAGACAGCTTGAGCATGGAATCAAGCAAAGGTTTGAAAAAGACCCAAATGATCGAGGAGGATGAAGTAGGGGCTAGAAGGTCGCCAGTTGTACTTTGTTGGGCCAAATCACTGCCACCAGAACTGTGCCCACTGGTGGATGCCTTGGATGTTGTCTTGATAGTACCTATGGGGGGCACATAGTCAGAGCCTCCATTATCTGAATCAGAGGAACTCAGAAAAGGGGATAGCTCCTCATATGATATGATAGTGATCCTATTGGAGGGAGGTGAATCTGTAGCTACTCGAGGGCGTTCGAAAGTGCTTGGTGATGTAAACTTGGCACCCCGATCATATGTGGTGTGGTTGCCAGGTGATGCCATGGGGGGTGGTCCTAATCCTGTTCTGCGGGTTGCCCGAGCCAAATGAAACTCCATGAATGGAGTGTCTCGAGGTAATTTGGGTTTGTAGTTGTGGGTGGTGAGGGGCACATGCAGGCATGAACGATGGCACCATATGGAGAGGAAAAGAGTGAGGAGGGGGTGTCGATGTCAAGGTCTGGAGAGGCAAGGAGCGAAGAGGGGGTGTTGATGTGGAGGCAAACAAGTTAGGAGCCTAGAATCTGCTATGAGAGAATCTGCTAGTAGAGCCATCAATGCAGGCCCAATTGTCGGAAGGGCATGATGAGACCTAGGAGACGAGGTTGATAGGTTGCCTGGAGAGGCCGAGTAAAGGGAGACGAAGGAAGGAGTAGGTAGCTGTGAGGGGGGGGCGGGTGGAGATGTAGAGGGAGAGGGCAGATGTAGAGGTATAGGGAGGGAGGGTTGATGAGGGGGAGGGAGGGGGCAGGTAATAGGAGAGGGGAGAGGGCTTGAACACACTATTTAAAATTTTTGGACTTGTGTAAAGTCCAATTTGAGAAATGGACTAAAAAACAGTCCAGAAATTTTGAATATACTAGTAATGTTGTTTTTTGAACTAGATTTGCCAACTCAAAACAAAAGATTTGATGATTTAGTACTAAGAACATCAATGCATAGCCAAATCTCTTACAAAGGTGGTCTACATAAACATCTTCATAACTTCACAAAAATCTCTTACAAAGTGGTCTACATAAACATCTTCATAACTTCTTGTGAATTGAGCTACTATCACCTAAGAACATCAATAGATGACCAATTTTCTTAGAAAGGTGGTGTAAATAAACACCTTTATGTATAAGTGGTGTGCACACACCTTTATGACCATTTCTTTTAGAAAGGTGGTGTACATAAAGCCCTTAGAAAGGTAGGGTAGATAAATCCTTTTATGTGTAAGTGGTGTACATATACACCACACTTGGTATTAAAAAACACCCTTAACTATAAAAATACATTTGACATAAAGTTTAAAATACACCATTAATTATAAAATGGCCCTCATAAACAATCTTTATACACAATAATGAGAGTAAAGAAATCAAAAAAGTAGTAAACTCTTTATTAGATATTCGCTTTACATAGAAATTCAAAACTTGTGATTACAAAGCCGTCAGGCATCATGTTACTCAGTACTAATGTCCTCAATGCTAGGCCCTTGACTACCAGGGTCCTGACTAATAGGCTGCTCTAAGACTGGAGTCTCAGTAACAAGGTCCTCAGTAGTTTGCTCGTTAATTCCAAGCACCTGACTAGTAGGCTGCTCTAGAGTCTCATGACCAAGTTCTTGGTGAGTAGGGACCTGGCTACTAGGTTCTTGACTAGTAAGCTGCTCTGGGTCTGTAAGGTCATGGTTGAAGAACCATCTATGCCTCCTGGTAACTCCTCCTGGTCATGCTTTGCCTGGTCCATACTTTCTTTGAGTAAGGCTTCCTTGCTTGATCCACTTGCCTGTCCTTCACCCAAGATCAAGGGTGGCTTCCTCACTTTTAATTTCAAGGGAAGTGCTTCCACCTCTTTAGCCTTACCTTTTCCTGTGACATGTTGTACTACTGTAACTTCTTGCTACCGCGAGCCTTCTCTATGATGAGTGGAACCTCCTTGACTCTAGTTGACAATTGATCACCCTTATTCTTTGTGCGGATTTCTTCTTGCTGTAAGTCATCGGATGCAGAGCTTTCATCCTCATCATCACCTGAGCTAGAATCATTACCCTCAGACTCACTACCCTCTTCTTTGACATTTTCCTCTTCAAAGAAGAGTGCAACTATAATATGTGTCAAAGAACTCAATTTGATGGGGGGTATCAATGACATTTACATTTCTACCTTAGCGTAGCAATTTCTCCGCAGCAAAACCCATTCGATACAATGCTACTTCCCACCCATCATTCAATAAATTCTTTGTCATCTCTAGTATCACATCAGGATCCATCGGCTTTCTATAATCCACCATTGCTGCATCAAGCTTAACCTTATTGTCCTCAAAGTAATGAAGCTCGAGAGTCCTTAAAGGAATTTGGATTAGATTGCCACCACCCCTGGATAAGAAGCACATCAAGAAAGGCTGCAAGACTTGAATGGCAGTGCCTTCCAAGACAGTCATATGATTACGTAGGACTATACCATGGTATACTTTTGAAAGTAAATACCCAAATGCAGATGTCAAACTCGCATACAAGGCATCCCTTTGTGATTCTATCATGAACAGGACCAACGTTGATCTTTTCTTATCTGCCATATGACCTTCTACGATAAACCACACAAGTTCAACTATCCATGACACTGCAAGGTCTTGCAATTCATCTATGAAAAATATGCATGGCTTCTCCCAAGCATGACCGCTCATTGTTATGAAATGCTATGTATCAATGCCGTTGATTTGTGCAAATTTTGTATCATTCTCTGATAGCAGGATATCATAGGAGAAGCTGAATGGAGAACCATCATCTAAACCACCAATTGCTCTACCTTGGGTAGTGGACTGCAAGGCCTTTTTCTTGATGTCCATATATTATGTCTCAACAACCTTTGGCATTTTAGCTCTTAGATGCTTTGTTGGTGTGGCATCTGCATCCATTGAAGCCAACCACTTTCTAGCCCATGTCTTATTAAGGAGTTGACCTAGGCTAAGTGCTTTTTTCTTATCCACATCAATTGACTTGCCAGCTAACTCGTCATCAGATTTCAATAAAAATAATAGTGCCGAGAGAGCAGCCTCACTTTGAATCATTCGGGTAACCACTTCATCCAAGTTGCTATGCTTGCTCTTCTTTCCAAACAAGCAGTCACCACTTAGGATCTTCTTGCATACTTCTTTTGTTATTGCATCTGGAACAAACCTTAATGCTCTCCACCAAACAATAGACATTGGTTTCTTTATTTCTTTCCTCTGAGTTGCAATGTGCTCTGGTGCCTCAAAGGATATCTTCCCTGTTTCATATGCTTGGCAAACATCCACGATGCTCTGAAACACTGAGTCCTCGCAGAAGACAATGCAAGTAACATCCCTGTATCTTACAATGGCGGTGTTCAAATCCTTTGCCTCAACCTTATTACTTGGTATGCCTTGCGTATTGCTTACAACACCTTTCAAGCATCTATAGAACCGAGTCCTCTTTGCCATGTACTCAGATGTAGGTCTCCTGCCCTTCACTGTTTGTGGCTTTCCACAGCCCATCCATAACTCCCTTGCCTTTATCAAGATCTCAGAAAGAGAAGAGCTTTTTTTCAACCTAAATGGAGCAGAATTCAGCCTTTCTGATTCTAGAATGTACTTCGAGTCATCGTTAAATATGCATATATGACAAATGACCCATTGAAACTTTTCCATCCACTCAATCTATGGCAAGTTTCCTTTTCTTCCCTCATCAAGGGTGATCCTGCAAGCTTCACAAAAGTGTTGCCCATCAATGGGCCCAAACCTGCATCTTTCCAAGAATCTATTCTTTGCCAGCATGTATCTCTTCTCGATGTCAGTCCCATATCGGCTTTGGTACAAAGCCTCTCCACGAACAAAGTCACTCCTTCTAAAGTTCTCAAAAGTATCAAGAAAGTCCACGCGCTTTTGAAATGTGACATCAGGCAATGTAGGATCATCTTCTTGAAGTCTCTTAAATGCCATAGGATGAAGAGTGATATTAGTGGCAACTGGAGTTCTTGTTTTCCTCGTATCTTCATACAATTTGCGTGCAAATGTCTTATCTAGCTTTCTTTGATTTGTGAACAACGAAGCTCAATCAATAAGCATTGAGGCCACGCTGAATTGTGAAAATCCCCAAATGTATCCCTCATCCTCTGGAGGATGTAAGTCTGCCACACTTATAGAAAAGTCTTCGAGACTTGTATCTTCTTCTTGCGGATCCTCCTCTTCATCGCTATCCAATTTTTTGCCTGGTTTCAAATAACCTGCACTTGAACGATCTGCACGTGGAGTAGGAGTTATTTTTGCTCTTTTTCTGGGAATAGCTGTAGAAATTGAATTTGCTCCACGATCACTCCTTCTTGTTCCTGTAGTTGCAGCAGTCGATGGTGTAGGTACAGTTGGAGATAATGTAGTTACTCTTGTTGGAATTACCGTAGTTATCTCCACAGATATTGGCGGTACTTGAGAGTTATATGTTATAGATGGCGTACTTACTGCTGCACTTACTGCTGCTGAAGGTACAACACCACCACTTGGAAATGCATCCCACATTTTCTTCAATGCTTCTAAGGCACTAAGTAATTCTTGGGATCCCTCAATTGAATCTGGTAAGGGCTTCAAGAAGTGCTTGTGAGTAACTCGTAACTTGTAAACCACCTCATCATTCTTTCCTTTGCACACAACTTCTATTAAATTGTTTTCTTTAATGTTGATGTTTGAGACCATGCCACCATTTCTTACTGCCTCTGTAGAATATTTCACGCTTGATACATTCTCTGCAGTGATCACCAAAAAATACTTTGATTTGCGCTCCATAAAATACCAAGCATGTTCAAGGTATTCGAAAGACACCTTGGAACCAAAACTGGAAGCCATAGTTTTTTGAAAAACAATCAAAAATAAAAAATGAGAATTATAATGATTTTCAAACTCAAAATATTAAATAAATTTCTAATTAAATATTATTTTAACTTTTATTTATTTTTAATTTTTAAAATAAAATAAAATCATTTATTTTTTTTCTTTTTTAATTATTTTATTTTAATTAATTAGTTTATTTTTATATTTAAAATTTAATTTAATTTTTAACATTTTTTTAAGTTTTATTTATTTTAACTTTTTTATTTTTTAAAAATAAATTAAGTTAATTAATTTTTTTTATCCGTCTCCCCCTTTCCGCCTCCTACCCTCGTCCCTTCCCCACACCCCTCCCCTTTCCCTCCCCTCCCAAGCCCCCCTTCCCCGTGTTGCGTGTGCAACAAGTGGGGGGTTAACCCCGCTCCCCTCCCTCGTCCCTGCCCCTTCCCCTTCCCCTCCCCCCCAACCCCCCCTCCCCGCCTCCGCTCCCCCTCCCCCGCCCCTTCCCAGTGCCCCTCCCCTCCCGCTCCCGTGCCTCCCCTCCCCCTGTTGCGTGCACAACAAGTGGGTGGGAGGGAATTTCCCCCTTAACCCCCTCCCCTCCCTTCCCCCTCTCGCCTTCCCCACCTCTTCTCCTCCCGCGCCCTCGCCCCCCTCCCTCTTGTTGCATGTGCAATAGGTGGGTGGGGGGGTTAACCCCCCTCCCCACCCCGGCCGCTCCCCCTCCCCCGCCCCTTTCCCTCCCCCTCCCCTGTGCCCTTCCCCCCCTCCTTGTGCTCCCCTCCCTTCCACCTCCCCATGCCCCTCGCCCTCCCCCCCTCCCCCTGTTGCGTGCGCAACAGGTGGGGAGGGGCCCCACCACCTGTTGCACACGCAACAGGGGGGCCTCTCCCCACCTCCCCTCCCCCTCCCCCCTGCCCCCTTCCCCTCCCCCGCGCCCCTCGCCCTCCCCCCCCTCCCCCTCCCCGCCCCGCCCCACCCCCAGGGAAGGGAGGGGAGGGTGAGGGGCACAGGGGAGGGGCGCGGGGGAGGGGGATGGAAAGGGGCGGGGGGAGGGGGAGGGCGCGGGGAGCAAGAGGGGACGGGGCAGGGTAGGGGAGGGAGCGGGGCGAGGAGGGGGAGGGGGAGGCCCCCCCTGTTGCGTGTGCAACAGGTGGGGGGGGTCCCCCTCCCCTTCCCCGTGAATCTTTAGAAAGACAAGAAAATTTAATGAGCATTGAATACTGCGAATCCTTTTGGCCGGAACAAGCTAGGTCACCAAGTTTTCGTTTGGATATAAATATGTTAGTAGATATGGAGGAAGCAGAGGAATGCCTTTAACCTCAAAAATATTGTGGCAGGAAGGGAGACAAACCCTTACCAGAGTTTATACCATCTAATGAGATTGAAGAGGGTCTATTTGTTGCAGTTTGGGCATCTAATCTAGGTTCAAAGTTGGATGACCAAGGTGGCCCAATTTGGGTTGCAAAGGTTGCTAAGATAGAAAGGGATGACAAGGGAACTCCTATAACATTTACAGCTTTATGGTATGAACCAAAGCCATTGAAAAATCTCCCAAGAAGATATACAATAAAACAACTGTATGAGGGATGCTTGCAAAAGAAACGTGAATGGGTTCCAAATAATTAGGGATTAACAGAGGTGGAAGTCAGTAGCATTATTCATTGCTGGAAATCGAGGACACGAAGTTTTAAAAGAAGCATGGATACAATGTTGAAAAATGTATCACAATCCCTGATCCAAGTTGTGTCCATATTAAACATCATTTGGCAAGACTTGACCCATCAAGTGCAAATACATTACATGAATCTGATGACTCTGAATGAGATTCAAATGCATAAGATAATGTTTTGTATGATTTTTTCCATACAAATGGTGTATCTATACACCACCAATAAGATAATTTATTGTATGGTTTGTTTTTCAAAAAAAGGGTGTATCTATACACCACTTATATATTGAATTCAACAAACTCTTTTTTTTCAAAAAAATGGTGTATCCATACACCACTTATATGTTGAATTCAACAAACTCTTTTCATATGGTGTCATATTTTCACTTCATAGTATTAAAATTGAACTTGAGTTAGGAGACTACTATTATTATTATTATAGTTATTGGATGGGGGCACCATGCACGAGTTTGGGAATTATAGCTTCACTGAGCCATTTTTTTTTAAATTAGAGGTCACCACTTGACTTTTTACCTTAATAAGGCCATATTTGTATATAAGTGACCCATTTAGTGCTCTAAAAAACCCAATTTTTTAGCTCACTAAGTGAAGTTGAGTGGAGAGGATATGTTCCAAAAAAAAGTCCAAACCAAGAGAGAAAGTCCAAAAGGGTGGCGTAGAGGTAGGGAGGGAGGTGGGATGCATGAAGGGAGGAGTGGGAGGGGGGGTTGCATTGAGGGAGGAGTGGGAAGGGGGTGCACTGAGGGAGGAGGGAGGGAGGCGGGTAGAGGAAGAGATAGGTAGGGCTGCGCTGAGGGAGGAGTGGGAGGGGGCTACGTTGAGGGAGGAGTGGATGGGGGGTTGCGCTGAGGGAGGAGTGGGAGGGGGGTTGCATTGAGGGAGGGGCAGGGTGTGTGTAGAGGGGAGGGGGACATAGAAGGTGGCAAGAGGGGTGCATAGAGGGCTACACAGAGGATGGCGAGTACGAGGGTGTAGAGGGTACGCAGAGGGTGGTGATTAGGGGGCTACATAGAGGGTAGGGGACGCTGGTGAGGGGGGTGCTCATGGGTAGAAGGGGGAAGCTGCGTAGAGGGTGGTGAGAGGGGGTGGCATAGAGAGGCTATGAGGGTGCAAGGAGAGGAGCTGAAGAGGGAGAGCGGGAGGAAGCAAAGGCCCAAGGAGGAGATGATGGAAGGCCCAAGGATGGCAGGAGGAGATGGAAGAGGAGCTAGAGCAAGAGATGTGGTAGAGGAGATGGTGCTAGTAGGGGCATGCAAGGCTGGAGTGGATAGAGGTGACAGCAGAAAGGGTGATATATACGGGGGAGAGTTGTCAAAAAGCAAGAGAAAAGTTGACAAAAAAGCAAGAAAGCTAAAATTAGCAAGGTGCTAAATATAACACTTTTGAGTGTAATGTGTAAGGGGGTGGAGAGAACCGCTAGAGGGGAGAGAGCCAAAAATCAAAACCGCCAAACTTAGCCTAGTGCTCCTTCTAAGAGGGCTTCCAATCAAGAAATCTCCGGAGCATTTCCTCTTTGTATGTAATAAAAGCTTTTAAGCCTTCTATTTCACCTTTGGATTTTTCAGTGAATTCTTTTATAGGAGCCCACGTTGGATGCATTTCTTTGCTCATGATTGAAGTTAAGAGAGAGTAAGGTTCTTCAGGTTCCCATTTTGTATCAAGAGAATAGTGTTGCCACTACATCACTGGTTTTTCATCCTTTAAGAAAAAGCAAAAATAGTGTGGAGCGCTATGACCTATTAGGACATCACCACCTTTTTGTATGAAAGGTATAATAAAGCTCTTCTAATCATACATCGTCTCAACCATTAAGCATACTGTTCCTTCCTTACGGCCACCAACTTGCCTCCCACATTTTCTTATCAAGTCATCCATCGTCTCCATGTCCTTGTGTTTTAGTTCTCTTGAAACCGTGCTAAATACCTAATCGATATCCTCATGTGTGTGCCCAACCAACAAAAACCCAACTTCAATCTCATTGAAGATTCTATGAGCGATTAGCATTGAGCAAAATGCAAAGAAGAGTACATTCTTATTCTCTCATCCGCAATTGTCTGCTTGTACTCTCAAAGTTGCTGGTAGGCGACCTTTTTCTGCATGTACATTGTGAATTGCCTTCATAACGAATGTTACAACTTGATTGCTATCATGTAGATGCAAGGAATCAATCCATATGTCTGCAAAAAACTTAAATCCATGCACTAACACTCCACATAGACATGTCTTTAAAAAGTATTTTCCTTGTAGCTTAGGTGGAGTGTTAATGAATCGAGGTAATGTTGTCGTATTTTGGTCCATACCATTTACAATAACACACATGCTCATTTGGGTGAGAAATAGCTTGTTCCTTCCAAAATGCATATTTTATTCTAGAATGTCGAACAAGTCCATGATGATATTCTCTCTTTTTTTTGTAAGCTTCTTTTTGTTCTCGAGATGTTGCACTCTCAAGTGCTCACTTTAGATCCTCACAGTCATTGCACTTTGACATTTTTTGCCTCTTTGGGATTTTAACATGTCCAAAGCTTTTTTTCCAAAGAGTATACAAAGTATGAAAAGATGTCGGTGTATGCCCTCTTTGCCTCTGTGTTTCTCCAATAGTTAAATACTTCTTTTTTAGTCAAACCTATGGGAAGATGCATTTCTGATAGATGGGTTGCAGTAAAGCATTTTCATAAATGTAATCTTTCAAAATTGTTGTTACCGCAACTGTTGAGGCTCTTAGGCCTTCCTGTGTTTCCATGAATGTTAAATTTAACTCCATACTTTGCTTTATTAGCCAAATTCCAGTATGTGCCATGTGATAATCCTGTAATAATGCGATATGCATTATTGCAGACACTTTTTCCATTCATAAGAGGCCTTATCTATTGTCTTGAACTTCGCCTTCTCTTATCATTTACAAGAAAGCAAGACAGCCTCATGAGTAGGTATTCATTTCTTTAGCTCCCTTTCCTTTGCCAGACATGTTCTCTACAGCCCTTGATGTCATGTAAGAATGGATCGCATACATCTACGCTTACAGCATGTAGATCGCATTGCTTTTAGCATAACATCTTCATTCATTACTCTTATTCTCTTTGGTTGCTTTTTTGAATCTGCCTGGACTCGCTGTCATTTCATGCATCTGTATGTCCGTTTTGGGACCTTCTGCACATTCTTATTTGGATTTGTGCAGTTCTCCTTGTAAGATTTATTTGTCACTTTGTTTTCATGGGATATTGCATCCTTGATCTTATCACTCTGACAGTCAAATGGGAGGTAGCAAGCTAAGGGTGTCCACTTCCGGACCACTTTCGCGTGAGTGTGACACCCGCTCAAGTGAAAATACAAAGGTTTTGCTTCGGTGTGCAGTACCTCGATCGAGGTATTATCTCCAATGAAACTCACACACGAGGACAACCGAGCCAAGCCAATACCTCGATCGAGGTCCTAGACTTTTTTCACCGAACTGAGCCTATACCTCGATCGAGGTCTCGTGGCATGCCACCTATACCCCGTTCGAGGTATCGTGGCAATCCAGCTATACCTCGATCGAGGTATTGTGGCAAGTCCACATACCTCGATCGAGGTATCATGGATAGATGTCTTCGATCATGTCAAATACCTCGATCGAGGTATGTGCCATCCGACAGGGTAGTTGACATACCTCGATCGAGGTAATGTGGCAAATCCACGAACCTCGACCTGGTATGCTGGACCGATGACTTGGCCGCATGTCCGATACCACGATCGAGGTATGTGTCATCCGACTGGCACAGCTGACATACCTCGATCGAGGTATCGTGGCAGGTCCATACCTCGATGGAGGTAGATGGACCGATGTGTATGGGGCATGTCAAATACCTCGATCGAGGTATGGAGGTATGACAGAGCGATGTATATGTGGCATGTAAAATACCTCGATCGAGGTATGATGAATCGATATGTATGTGGAATGTGAAATACCTCGATCGAGGTAGTGAAACCCTAAATTTTCGTATATAAAGAGAGGGACCCCCCTCATTCTTCATACCTCGATTGAGCTCCTCCTCATCGAAATCGACAGATTTGTGGTGAGCTCGACGGAATTGCGGCAGCGACGGAGAAAGACCGACGGACAATGACGGAGATGGACGGAGCGGGATTCCAGGTAAGGTTTTTTTTATGTAGCTTTTTTTTTTTGCGAAAATTTATTTAAATTTTAGTTTATAGGAATAATTATAAAATATTTCTAAATTTCAAATGCATTTTAAAGTTTTTTTAAATTATTTTTTGAATTACATAATTTTTTATTTAAAATGTGAAAATGTATATATTTTGTTTTTTAAAATCATCTATTTAAAAAAAAAGAGATGAAAGTTATTTTTTAAATTAGTGCTATTTTTATTTAAATAAAAAAACTTTTAAATTTTCTTTTTAAAAGTCATCTTTAAAAAAAAAAGAAAATAAGAGTTTAAGGTAGCTTTTATGTTATTTAAGTTATTTAAGTTAGTGAAGTTTTTATTTAAATATCAAAAAGTATATAATTTGTTTTTTAAAATCATCTATTTAAAAAAAAAGAGATTAAAGTAGTTTTTATGTTATTTTTTAAATTACTGAAGTTTTGAATTAAATATAACGTTTAAATTTTATTTTTAGAAATCATCTATTAAAAAAAAGAAAATAAGAGTTTAAAGTAGCTTTTATATTATTTTAGTTTATAGGAATATCTAATTTAATTATAAAATATTTCAAAATTTCAAATGCATTTTAAAGTTTTTTTAAATAATTTTTTTTAATTACATAATTTTTTATTTAAAATGTGAAAATGTATATATTTTGTTTTTTAAAATCATCTATTAAAAAAAAGAGAGATTAAAGTAGTTTTTATGTTATTTTTCAAATTAGTGCTATTTTTATTTAAATAAAAAAACGTTTAAAATCTAGTTTTTAAAATCATTTTAAAAAAAAAGAAAATAAGAGTTTAAGGTAGCTTTTATGTTATTTAAGTTAGTGAGGTTTTTATTTAAATGTCAAAAAGTATATATTTTGTTTTTTAAAATCATCTATTAAAAAAAAAGAGATTAAAGTAGTTTGCATGTTATTTTTTAAATTAGTGAAGTTTTGAATTAAATATAACGTTTAAATTTTGTTTTTAAAAATCATCTATTAAAAAAAAGAAAATAAGAGTTTAAAGTAGCTTTTATATTATTTTAGTTTATAGGAATATCTAATTTAATTATAAAATATTTCAAAATTTCAAAACGTATTTTAAAGTTTTTTTAAATTATTTTTTTTAATTACGTAATGTATATATTTTATTTTTTAAAATCATCTATTTAAAAAAAGAGAGATTGAAGTAGTTTTCATGTTATTTTTCAAATTAGTGCTATTTTTATTTAAATAAAAAAACGTTTAAATTTTAGTTTTAAAAATCATCTTTTTTTTAAAAAAAAATAAGAGTCCAAGGTAGCTTTTATGTTATTTAAGTTAGTGAAGTTTTTATTTAAATGTCAAAAAGTATATATTTTGTTTTTAAAAATCATCTATTAAAAAAGAAAGAGATTAAAGTAGTTTGCATGTTATTTTTTAAATTAGTGAAGTTTTGAATTAAATATAATGTTTAAATTTTGTTTTTAGAAATTATCTATTAAAAAAAAGAAATTATTGCGATGTGCGTTTATCTATCTTTATGTGGAATATTATAGATTATATAGTTGGTTAAGAGTTGTTTCATAATTTAGGTAGAGTAAGTAGGCTGAGTTAACAAGCTAGAGCAAGATGATCTAGTTAAGGCCTAGTCAAAAAGTTGTTTAGGGCTAGCTATTCCCAACTAGCTAGGAGCTAGTCATGCCAACCAATCATTCAACAGATGCTCCAAGTCAAGCAGTATAACCAGGGTTATCTCAATGACCATAACCTATCTCTATCCTATAAATATTATCATTTCCTATATATTCTATACATTTCAAGATGCTATTCTACTTTAGTTTGGCATATGTTTAGAGGTGCAATTTGACTTCCACTTGCAATTATTGAGAGGTGCATTTGTCCACCTTGATGTGGAATATTCTAGTATGCAGGTCTTGCCTTGGGTTATATCTTTCAAGTTAGCATCTATTCCTTGTAGTCCATTTTAATGTATTGTACATAACATTTTCTTTCTATCACTTAGTATCTTTACATCTCTCTTCCAAAAATACACCTCTACTACATACTTTGACATGCTAGTAGAGCCCATGGTAGTCTAGAGTCTCGAAAAATGGAGGGAGCATCTAGAACAAAAGCTATTTGCTATTAATTACAGCAAGGGTGGGTAGTATAGACAAGGAGAATGAGCTTGAAGAAACCGACTTTCTAAAGTAAACAACTTGTAAATAATTGTAAATATGAATTGAATTTGCAACATAGCACTATTGTAGGCATAGCCACACATTTGGCCCATCTACCGGTAGGTGCATAGGATGATCCCAATGACATCTTACCTCATCAAGGAGTACGTACAAATAGTTTTCATTACGTAAATAGATTATAAGTCATATTGAATATAATATTATTTTCATTACCCAAATAGAATATTAATTTCCATGTGTTTTTTTTGTGCATGTGCTAGCCACAGCGCACAGGTTCTAGCACCACTATTCGTATGCAGATAGCGATTCTGAGAGCTGAGATGAGGGCACTGCAGGATGCTAGGGCACCCCCTCACTTGGTTGCGAGTCTAGATTCAGTCATTGATGCTCTGGGTCGATTGGACATAGTTGAGGACGTTGTGGATACCTTTTAGGCACAGGCTGAGGCAGAGATCATTGGTCATGGCTTGGATTGGAGAGCCATTCGAGAGTTGTTTGAGCGTGAGTCACCTCACAGGCAGGCCTTAGAGGATATGTTTGGGATGGTCAAATTGAGGCGATGCGACCATGATCAGGGCTGCCCTTTCATATTTTACGTTGTAGGCACCCCGTCATAGCAACACACATTTATCCGAGATATCTCGCTGTAAATGGTGGTCGATTACCTCACAACCGTCAGATAGCCAGGTCATTTGCCATGCAGCTATACGCCGAGTTTGTGCTTGGTCATCGAGTAGACTACCTTAGTACCCGTCCGGGATCAGGAGCGCGGGACATGGTAGGATGGGGAGTCATGAGCGTCAGACTGTAGGTGTTCGGCGTCAATGCGAGGCACCAGAGCTACACACTATCCCTGCACCGACATTGCGAGCTGTTGGAGGACTGATTAGGGGGGATGTTCATTCAGTGGCATCATCCTTGCACGACATGGTCTCTGCCCTATCAAGATCACTTTCGATTCCACCTCCCACATCTATGGAGCCTCCCACATCTACACCACCTTAACGTGAGTTGGAGACTCGAGATGGATGGATTGCAGAGTTGGAGGCATTGTTGGCCGAGTCTAGGGAAAAGGTTAGTTATTTTGATTATTTTAGTTTATTTCTTTGTTGCATGTTTTGAACTGAAGTTTTTTGGTTAATTCTCACCATGTACGCGACATGTTTGCATTGCAGGCACATCTATTGCGATAGGATATGGAGTCTCGTGTACGACTGTTGGAGGCAAATTTGGAGGAGTAGAGGATCCGGACACGCATAGTGTACCATTGAGTGGAGCACTATATTTTGCAGTTGAGACATATTAGTCATGATCCTTCTTGCCATAGGATCGACCCCAGCATGGCCCTGTACCCCACTCCTCTTGTAGATGTGCCGACTAGGACACTCATAGATGCACTAGTCATAGCTAGGCTTCCTACCACCACTTGTGTCCTTTGCCACGAGGAGTTTGACACCGTAGGGTGGTTTGGGCGGCCACATCGCACATCTCCATTGCATGACTCGCCACATGGTGGCACGATCAGTGTGCCATGTATGCTTTGCTGACATTGATGTGGCCACATACAGAGGACTAGGCATGGATGATCTATATCCTGGTCATCATCAAGCCATTGATCCATTTGCCCGTGTGGTTTTGACAGAGCACTACAGGGAGGAGGCACAGAGAGCTTTGCTGCAACAGGAGAGTGCTGATACGTTAGTGGTTGCAATGTGTGTTCCACGATGCTTTTCATATGGTGATTTCATGCCAGGTGACGAGGCACGAGCAGAGGAGGCACACCATATTGAGCGAGAGGCAGAGCTTTAGATATAATTGCAACAGTGGGTGGAGCAGCAGCTTGGGTGAGGCCGAGACCAGCGTCTTCTACATGTAGAGACGATTACTCGCACTAGATTTGAGGCACGAGTATTCGCAGATGCATGACTTTAGGAGCTGAGATGTGCATACATAGAGGAGGCGAGGGAGGCAGAGATGGCAACGGTGGCTCGTGCAGCATGCCCTCCTCTTCATCAGGATGAGAGGCTGGCCCATCTCATGTAGGAGATGAGGCTGGCCCATCTGATCCGGCTTTGCCTGAGGACACACAGCGGATGGTTGGGCAGCAGGTCATACAGGAGCCACGTCAGAGGATGACTAGAGGATCATATGTGGAGTTATCAAATTCTGATTCAGGATGATTGTTTAGGCTTCACACATATCTTGTTTAGGGATGCACTTTTGCACGATGATGATGATGATGTACACATTCATTTTGGTACTTTCATGATATTGTTCTTACTTTTATGATGTATGAGCATTTTCGTACTTTCATGATGTTCTTCTTACTTTGTTTGTCTCAGTTTATAGTTTGTTCAAATCTAACATAAACATTTAAAATTAGGAGTATGATTTTGAATTTCAAATATCTCAATTCACACATCTAATACATAAGGTATTTTAAAAATAATGCCATGTGAAGTAATTGTAAACATTAAGCATTGAAAAAGTGTTCAAGTATAAGGTCTCTCTCTCTCTCTCTCTCTCGTGCTATGAACTTTATCATTTTGAATATCATAATGAATTTCATATATATCAATGCTTGCAATTATTACACTAAACCTAAGAGCCATGCAAAGTTTCATCCCCACATGCATATTTAAAATTAAGAGTATGATTTTGAATTTCAGATATCTCAATTCACACGTCTAATACATAAGGTATTTTAAAAATAATTCCGTGTGTCGTAATTGTAAACATTAATCATTGAAAAGGTGTTCAAGTATAAGGTCTCTCTCTCTCTCTCTCTCTCTCTCTCTTTCTAGAGCTCTCTCATGCTATGAACTTTATCATTTTGAATATCATATTGAATTTCGTATATATCAATGCTTGCCATTTTTCATACGTAGTCACTAGTAGGGATTATACCTTCCACGTGGCACATATGAAATCAGTTGGAGACCAAATCTTGCTTGGATGTATGCATTATACCTTCCACGTGGTGCATACCAAATCAGTTGGAGACCAAATCTTGCATGAATGTACGTCTACAGTAGCCTAAGAGCCATGCAAAGTTTAATCCCCAACAAATAAGTCCACATGCATATTTGATTAGTACGTGCACCATTTTTCATACGTAGTCACTAGTAGGGAGTGCTTGCAAAAATGTACGCATTATACCTTCCACGTGGCACATACCAAATCAGTTGGAGACCAAATCTTGCATGGATGTACGTCTAGGGTAGCCTAAGAGCCATGCAAAGCTTCATTCCCAAAAAGGTTTAGGGTTTAGTCGTGCTAGTAGGGATTGTAAAAACGTATACATTATACCTTCCACGTGGCGCATACCGAATCAATTGGAGACCAAATCTTGCATGGATGTACGTCTAGGGTAACCTAAGAGCCGTGCGAAGTTTCATCCCCAACAGGGTTTAGGGTTTAGGGTTTTTTAGGGTTTAGGGTTTAGGGTTTTAGGGTTTAGGGTTTTTTTAGGGTTTAGGGTTTTCTAGGGTTTAGAGTTTAGGGTTTAGGGTTTAGGGTTTAGTCGTGTTAGTAGGGATTTGTAAAAATGTACGTATTATACCTTCCACGTGGCACATACCAAATCAGTTGGAGACCAAATCTTGCGTGGATGTATGTCTAGGGTAGCCTAAGAGCCATGCAAAGTTTAATCCCCAACAGATAAGTCCACACGCATATTTCGTTAGTACGTGCACCATTTTTCATACATAGTCGTGCTAGTAGGGATTGCAAAAATGTACACATTATACCTTCCACGTGGCGCATACCAAATCGGTTGGAGACCAAATCTTGCATGGATGTATATCTAGGCTAGCCTAAGAGCTGTGCAAAGTTTAATCCCCAACAGATAAGTCCACATGCCTATTTGGTTAGTACGTGCACCATTTTTCATACGTAGTCGTGCTAGTAGGGATTGTAAAAATGTACGCATTATACCTTCCATGTGGCACATACCAAATCAGTTGGAGACCAAATCTTATGTGGATGTACGTCTAGGGAGCCTAAGAGTTGAGCAAAGTTTAATCCCCAACAGATAAGTCGACATGTGTATTTCATTAGTACATGTGTCATTTTTCATACGTAATCGTGCTAGTAGGAATTGTAAAAATGTACGGATTATACCTTCCACGTGGCGCACACCAAATCGGTTGGAGACCAAATCTTGAGTGGATGTACATCTAGGGTAGCCTAAGAGCCGTGCAAAGTTTAATCCCCAACAGATAAGTCCACATGCCTATTTGGTTAGTACGTGCACCATTTTTTATACATAGTCGTGCTAGTAGGGATTGTAAAAATATACACATTATACCTTCCACGTGGTGCATACCAAATCAGTTGGAGACCAAATCTTGCATGGATGTACATCTAGGGTAGCCTAAGAGCCGTGCAAAGTTTAATCCCCAATAGATAAGTCCACATGCCTATTTGGTTAGTACATGCGCCATTTTTCATACGTAGTCGTGCTAGTAGGGATTGTAAAAATGTACACATTATACCTTCCACGTGGTGCATACCAAATCAGTTGGAGACCAAATCTTGCATGGATGTATGTCTAGGGTGGCCTAAGAGCCGTGCAAAGTTTCATCCCCAACAAATAAGTCCACACGCGTATTTCGTTAGTATGTGCAGCATTTTTCATACGTAGTCGTGCTAGTAGGGATTTGTAAAAATGTACGCATTATACCTTCCACGTGGTGCATACCAAATCAGTTGGAGACCAAATCTTGGGTGGATGTACATCTAGGGTAGCCTAAGAGCCATGCAAAGTTTAATCCCCAACAGATAAGTCCACATGCGTATTTCGTTAGCACGTGCGCCATTTTTCATACGTAGTCGTGCTAGTAGGGATTGTAAAAATGTATGCATTATACCTTCAATGTGGTGCATACCAAATCAGTTCGAGACCAAATCTTGCATGGATGTACATTTAGGGTAGCCTAAGAGCCGTGCAAAGTTTAATCCCCAACAGATAAATCCACATGCCTATTTCGTTAGTACGTGCGCCTTTTCATATGTAATCTGCTAGTAGGGATTGTAAAAATGTACGCATTATACCTTCCACGTGGTGCATACCAAATCAGTAGGAGACCAAATCTTGCGTGGATGTACATCTAGGGTAGCCTAAGAGCCGTGCAAAGTTTAATCCCCAACAGATAAGTCCACATGCCTATTTGGTTAGTAGTATGTCATTTTTCATACGTAGTCATGCTAGTAGGGATTGTAAAAATGTACGCATTATACCTTCCACGTGGTGCATACCAAATCAGTTGGAGACCAAATCTTGCATGGATGTATGTCTAGGGTGGCCTAAGAGCTGTGCGAAGTTTCATCCCCAACAGATAAGTCCACATGCGTATTTCATTAGTACGTGCACCATTTTTCATACGTAATCATGCTAGTAGGGACCAACAGATAAGTCCACATGTGTATTTCATTAGTACGTGCGTGAATTTTCTTAGTCACGTTTTTAAAATGTCCTAAAGCATAAAACACAATTACAACATTACTACTAATAAATAATTTTTTGTTTTACAAACACAACAAATCCCATTGAGAAGACAACAGACATCATGTATAAAATAGAATCTAATACAATGATGTGTATGAACGTGTATACAACCATCATAGTAAAATACAAAATATGAGTCCATGAAAATCTCAATGGTACGGTCACACATAGAGCCTATACATATCGAATACAAAAATATGTAATCAACTAGTGATACCCAATAAAAATCAATATGATCAACTGATGATCCCAAAAAATATGATATGTAATGTGCTACTCCTCAGGATCAGCTCTCATGCCAATAGTTGCAAGTATGCTCTCGTGATCCGCCACTACAAGGCACCATCGTGGAGTGGGTCGCCTTGCGAGTGCGAACACGACTCAAAGTAATCTTGATCACAACAACAAGATGAGAATACACGTATGCCTCCTGATCCACCATGTACTCCTGGAACTCAATATAGCGACCACGCCTCTGTATCTGCTGAAAATAGTGGCCACCTACGATCATGCTATGAGCATTGAAGTGCATCCCATGCCCATCCATTGTATCCTCATTCAGGACACTCTTCACCATAGAGCATTGCAACAAGTAATAATCCACACCCTCCTCATTGCCCTCTGAAGTAATAACCACGAAGATATCACCAATACGCAACATATCTATAAGCTGGTCATAATCTCTAGAGGAATTGAATCCCGCATCCTGATCATCATGTACCTCCTCCCAAGGCTGGAAGGGAGAAAGCACTCGCCGTGCCCATGGATTAGCCCATGGTATCATGGAGCACCCTCCCCAATCATCATCAATGCATGCAGAGCAAAAACATGCAAACCGTCGAGAAAAGATCATGGGGTGAGACTCACCTATGCTCCTGATGGAATGGAAATCAAGAGTGCCAGGCATTCAACGACAATCAAAAGGCCTAGACCGATCAAGACTCCCAATGTCCACGCACCAAAAATACCGGCTCACCACCCTATCGTCACGCGACTGAAACGAGGAGATAGCACTAGTGGATAAGTGCTGGCTGCACCACCGCACCACATCATGTGCATCCTTGAAGCGATCGGCACTGTGACGCAACTAGTATCGACACAAAGCACGCTTCACGCAAGCACCTGCACCATCGTGCTCTCCCTTACCGTGCCCTGTCTCGAAGTAACTCCATGTGATCGAAATGCCTGTCTCACGGTGCCATCTGCAGAACCAATAAAACTGTCTAGCAGATTTGAACTGACCACCGCAGCCGTCTGACTAGATCCAGTGCCGCTGCCATGTGACGCCATGATCCCTCAAGAAACTATCATGCAAAGTGAAGCAATGCTGCACAAAATGGGCATCATGCGATCGATCATCACTAATGTAGAAGTGATACTCTCACACAATGACGCGTGAGTCCATGGTGCTATCAATGCCATCCACATGAGCCTGTGCATGACGATAGGTAATGTGCACAAATATAGCAACCTGCAATATGGCATTGAAAAAAAATATGACTATTGAAATAATTCAATATAATGAGGCCATAAAAAAACCAATAACTCAATCACACATCACCTGTTCAGAGAAATAATACTCCGATTAGATCTCATGCTGTGGTGCAAAGGTATAATTCTCCACAAAGTCCACCACTGAGACAACCACCCCTATAGGAAATGTCCTCAAACATGCACAGAACTGACGATCCTCCCACTTCGCAGTGTGCGAGTGGCGTATGTAGCAGTACACCTTCCCTCAAAAATTGTCAATGAATACAACACGTGGTGTCTCCTTCCCCACAAGCTGCAACCTCCTCGATTGTGCACCACCATCTAATGTCAAGGTACTGTACTCATACTACTGCCAACGAACCATCTGCACATCACAAGTATCTAGTGCAACTCGTGGCACTCTAGCAAAGTCACCACACAAAGTACACCTGCCTTCCACACAATCAAGGGAGTGGAATAAAGCATCACCATCTCGTGTACACAATATGGAATGAATGAAGTCGTGAGGGCTAGTAGGAACCACTCCCCTATGACCATCAAGGGAATGGAATACGTCATACATCAATCCAAAATCCACATGGTAGTGACAACAACATGTGTCACGCTCCTGAAAGCATCGCACAAACCATGGCCTGCATCGCTCAAATGACCTTTGCCCAATCCTGAACTCCGGGTGCACCTCTACAAAGTGAGTGTACAACTCAGTCTGGGTACACTCCAAAAAACATGCACCATGCTCAATGTACACACCGCGTGACACCCTCTTCCACAATGCCTTCTTGAACATCGGGGATACTCTGCAATGCTCCTCCCAAAACTGTTGTATGAAGGACCTAGTGGAATCATCCAACAATCGATCACCGCGAGGTGCACGACCACTCGAAGCCCAAAGAGCATCAGTCTCACTATCCTCTAGACTTTGCCTCCTAATCATGCCTGCTCGCAATGTGCACGGTGCAATCTGAAGAAGACGTGAAGCGGTACGCACATGGCCTATCATATGAGGTCTATTAATGGCAACCACAATAGCACGACGTGCTGCCAAGGCATCACTAGAGTTCCTATGCTTAATAGAAGCATAAGAACGTCGAACACTGCTAAGGACCTCACTACATACAACCCTATCTCTACGTGCACCAAGACCAGCAAGCCTCCTACACTCTACCAAATCAGGGTGATCAATCAGGGACATGAGAAGAGCAGACTGCGAAGCTGGCGTGAGGTCACTAAAAAAAGACTGCACAATCTTGCAAGTACGACGACGGATAGTGGACTTCGGCAAGTCACGTCGTGAAGCAACACTGCTGCTGCAAGGTGGGGCAAGGGGATCAATGGGAGATGGTAGGGTGGAGGGGGGAAGGGAGGCGCCAAGGGGAAGGGGGGGAGGGGGAGGGGGAGGGGGGAGGGTGGAGGGGGAAGAGGTAGAGGTGGAGGCCAAAATGTAGGTGGCTAGGGGAAGGGCGGAGGCTGGAGGTAGGGGAGCAAATGAGGATGGGGGGACAATGGTGGAGGTGGGGGTGGGGGTGGGGGTGGGGGTGGAGGTGGAGGTGGAGGTGGGATGTAGAGGTGGAGGTGGATCGGTAGTGGCAGCACGAGCTCTAGCTCTAGAGGCTCGCTTGCACTCCTCGTCAATGAGATTTGGGGGGGGGGTTCCTACATCTTTCACGTCTACTAGCTCTACGACTTTGAGAACCCATTCTCAATGAAAGTAGGATGGAAGGTGTGACAAAGTGATGAGGAGGCAAGAATGGCTAAGAATGGGTGAAATGAACCAAAACGTGGTGTCTCATAGAGAGCCTCAACTCATCCACTAGATTGCTCTTAGATTGCTCTTGATTATTATTGGTGGAGAAGGTGCTAAGATTGAAACTAATTGGCTGGAATCCAACATTAATTTCGAATATTTGCATCGTTTGATTTTATTCCAGTTTTGTACCTCCAAATACCTCGATCGTGATCATATACCTCAATCGAGGTATTCAATGCCGCAGGTCATAAACCTCGATCGAGGTACTATGCCCCACGGTCATATACCTCGATCGAGGTATTCTATGCCTCACGCAGGCCATAAACCTCGATCGAGGTATTCTATGCCTCACACATCGTGGTCATAAACCTCGATCGAGGTATTCTATGCCTCATGCACATCGTGATGTGTATACATGTGGCTGATGTGGCACCATGCATGGTCATGATGTGGCAATATGGTGTGTAATATATGAGTCTCTTCCATGATGTGGAAATGTGATGTGGCATGATTAGTTGGCATTCATGAGGTGGTAGATTGACATGGCAAATTGAGGTGGAGGGATTGGTGATGTGGCAAGGTTGACGAGGTATGCCAAGGTGGCAAGGTGTGATGGCATGGCTCCAAGAGTTCCTATAATGTGGAATGATGAGGTGGCACATGTGGTTGATGTGGGGCTGATGTGGCAGCACGTGTGGCAATGTAAGGTGACATGGCAAGGAGTGATGTCACATCTCCTTGATGACATGGCACCATGCGGTCTAACAACGTGGCATGGTTGCAAGGCAAAAATAGATGACTCAGCCTTCCGCATGGGCAGCATGCACACTCCAAAGGCTTGCCACTAGGGTCGGTGATGCTCCTAGTCTACCTCACCAAGCCTAATACCAAGCCTACCTTGTCTTGGTATTAGGCTTGGGTGGCCCTTTTTCCCCCACAAAAGGGAGATTTCACTCTTGGAGGCCATATCGTACGTTTCCCTTACTCAAATTTAACCAAAATTTTTTCCTCTTATTCATCATGTGGAGGACTAAAAATATTGACATTTTTTAAATGTTTGGTCATGTTTGAGAATTACTAGATTTATTTGTAGTATTCTTTATTGATCCTTTGAGGAGTAAAAGTAAGAATTAAACTTCAATCTTCCTAAATCTAACCGTTGGATTTGGGATTTGATGATTCAACCACACACCCTTATGTGCCTACTAACCTTCTACCAAATTGGATTTGCTTAATTATTCAAAATACTAAAAAAATGTGGTGTGCTACTAAAATGCATGTATTTTATGACTTTATTTATTATAAATAATTATTTATAATTAGATAAATCATTCAAAAAATTACCAATAAATCAAGTTAAGCTCTACATAATGTAAAGAGACCACCTACAAAGTTTCAATAACATTTACTCTAAAATGAGTGAGAAATTTAGAATTTAATATGACACTCTCTGTTCGTGACAAAGGTGTGACCACCCTGGAACCATGCCGTGTGACACAAAGAAATTTTTTGTGTGTGCATCGAATTTTCGATCAGACTATATGATTGTGTGCACAATAGCATGTGTGATGTTGTGTCTGAAGACTTCAAAGACTAGATCCATAGGAAAGTAGGTGAGATTTGCATTTTTGTGTGCTAAAAAGCTTGTTTTTCCACCTCCTAAGGATTGGGGAGTGAACAAAAAGTGGACACCCTTAGCTTGCTACTTCCCAAATACTAAATAGTCCTTTGTTGATGTCATGCTTGCTTTTGATACATTCATCAAACCATTTGTAACATTAACTGTTTCACAATCAAAGTCAAATACGGAATAGTCCTTTGTTGATCTCATCCCTACTTTTGATACAATCATAGAACTACTTGTTGTCACAGTGGCATTAGAGTGTCCAGAATGATCTTCAAACTCATCTATTCCTAAGAGAACATCACTCATTGATGCACTTTCTATGGATTTCATAACTCCATAGTAAGTGGCGATAGAGTGTCCAGAATGATCTTCAAACTCATCTATTCCTAAGAGAACATCACTCATTGATGCACTTTCTATAGATTTCATAACTCCATAGTCTTGAAACTCATCTACTCTAGAGAGAACATCACTCATTATATCATCATGCATGATATTCATAATTCCATAATTACTTGGTTTGACTCCATCCATGCTTGAAAAGATATCACTTTTGACATCTTTGCCTATGTTCTCAATGTGCATGAACTCATCCACTGCGGATAAGGCATCACTTATGAAATCTTTTTCTTTCTCGGTACCAATGAACTCATAGACTCTTGATAAGACGTCAGTGCTACAGTTGAGTGCATTGGAATCATCCATCTCTAAAGGAATAGAGCTTGGTACATTGGCATATTCTTTCAATTCTTTGAAGTTGTAGTATACATTATGTTTATCATTAAAAACCACATGCCGAGTCTTTCCAATCATTAAAAATTGCATGCTCTATCACAAATCCTTACCTACCTCATAGTAGGGACCATCCAATGAGATTGAGTTATCATCCATACCATCATTAGTAACAGTTTGAATTCTCATCTGCGTAAATGTCCAGTGTTCCACTTGTTCAAATCCATAGACTTAACCTTCTACTACATTCTTATTTGCAAATGATAACATTTGTAACATATCTCCCACTCTACAATCCAAAGATATGCACTTTGTATTCCTTATGACATGCGTTGGATGTCTCATCTCTGTCCCATTCAATAAATGCTTTGTTGGAAGTATTATAGGGCATAACATCTCCAAGGATTTCCATATCCCCACACTTATGCTTTAGCTCAACATGTGCACTAAGAATCCTTGATACAATTACCGCAACCTTATCTTTGCCAAGTCTTTTAAAGTGACAAATAGAATTTGGATCACTTTCATGGATTGTAGCAAATGCAACTACTCTTTGGCAACATAGAATCACCTCCATCCCCGGAATTTTGTAGCCTTCTCCTTTGTGAGTTTCCTTTGCAAACAAACTGTAACAACCATTATAAACCCTAAACCCTAACCCCCAATCCCCAAACCGTAAACCCTAATTCAGGCCCTTGAAACCCTAAACCCTAATCTCTAAACCCTAAAACCTAAATCTTAAACACTAACCCCTAATTTCTAAATCCTAAATCCTAATCCTAGCCCTTAAAACCCTAAATTCTATACCCTAATCCCTAATTCCTAAACCCTAACCCCTAATTCCTAAACCCTACCCCTTAAACCCTAATCCCTAAATCCTAAACCCTAATCCCTAAACCTAAATCCTAAACCCCTAAATCCTAATTCATAAACCATAACCCCTAATCCCTAATCCCAAAACCCTAATTCCTAAACCCTATACCTTAACCCTAAACCCTAATCCCTAAACCCCTAATTCCTAGTCTGTAAACCCTAACCCCTAACCCCTAATCTCAAAACCCTAAACCTAAACCCTAACCCCTAATTCCTAAACCCTCAATCCTAATCCTAGGCTCTAACCCATAAACCCTAAACCTAAACCCTAACGCCTAATTCCTAAACCCTCAATCCTAATCCTAGACCTCTAACCCCTAAACCCTAAACCCTAAACCTAAACCCTAACCCCTAATTCCTAAGCACTCAATCCTAATCCTAGACCTCTAACCCCTAAACCTTCAACCCTAAATCCTAAATCCCACACCCTAATCCCTAATCTGTAAACCCTAACCCCTAATCCTTGCATCCTAATCCCTAATCCCTAAATCTTAAACCTCTAAACCCTAAACCCGAAACCCTAAACCCTAATCCTTAAACCCTAACCCCCTAATCCCTAAACCGTAAATGTTAATCTTGACCCTCTAAACCCTAAACCCTAACCAATAAGCCCTAATCCCTAATGTCTAACCCTAAACCCTAACTCCTAAACCCTAAACCCTAAACCCTAACTCCCAAACGCTAAACCCTAAACCCTAAACTCTAAACCCTAACCTCCAAAACCTAAACCCTAATCCATAAACCCCAACTCGCAAACCCTAAACCCTAAACCCAAACCCCTAGACCCTAAACCCTAAAGCTTAACCCCCAAACCCTAAACCCAAACCACCAAACTCGAAACCCTAACTCACAAACCCTAAACCCTAAAGCCTAACCCCCAAAACCTAAACCCAAACCACCAAACCCTAAACGTTAAATCCTATGAGTGTTTTTCAGTAATATCATTTATTTAAGTGAGAGTTTTAATTAGGATTCAAAAGTAGGAGTGGAATTGGTAGTAGGAATGTGGGAATGGGAGTGGGAGGTGGGAGGGTGGGAGTGGGAGAAAGGGAGAGAGGGAGTGTGGAAGTGGGAGTGGGAGTAGGAGAGGGGAGGTGGGCGTGGGAGTTGGAGAGGGAGTGGGATTGGGGGAGGTGGGGTGGGGGTGGGAGGATGGGAGTGGGAGTGGGAGAGGGAGTGGGAATGGGAAAGGTGAGGGTGGGGGTGGGAGAATGGGAGTGGGAGTGGGAATGGGGGAGATGGGGGTGGTGTGGGAGTGGGAGGATGGGCGTGGGAGTGGGAGAGGGAGTGGGAATGGGGGAGGTGGGGGTGGGAGGATGGGAGTGGGAGTGGGAGAGGAAGTGGGAGGGGTGGGGTGGGAGAATGGGCGTGGGAGTGGGAGAGGGAGTGGGAATGGGGGAGGTGGGGGTGGGGGTGGGAGAATGGGAGTAGGAGTAAGAGAGGGAGTGGGAATGGGGGAGGTGGGGGAGGGGTGGGGGTGGGAGGATGGGCGTGGGAGTGGGAATCGGGGAGGTGGGGGTGGGAGGATGGGAGTGGGAGTGAGAGGTCGAGGTGGGAGGATGGGAGTGGGAGTGGGTGGGAGAGGGAGAGAAGATAAGTGATGGAGAGGCCAATGGGAGAGGAGATAATGATATAGAAAGATCAATAAGAGAGAAGCACTTAAAACCCTAGTTTTTCTTATACATACTCTCCTCCTCTCATTGTTTCTCTCATTTTAACAAGGAAGAGCAAGAGGAGAAGCAAAAGGAGGAGCAAGAGCAAAAGCAAGCACAAGCATACATCTCAACTTTCTTCGAGAGAGATAACTTAGAGAGAGAAAGAAAAGAGAGAGAGAGAGAGAGAACAGTGGAGGAGAGATGTTTAGAGAGAGATAGAAAGAGAGAGAGTCTTGTTGCCTCGGCAACGAGAGAGAGAGAGAGGGAGAGAGAGGGAGGGAGAGAGAGGAGAGACGTTTAGAGAGTGAGAGAGAGAGAGGGACAGAGAGAGAGAGAGGGAGAGTGGGAGATAGAGAGAGAGTGTGTGTGAGTGAGAGATAAAAGAGAGAGAGAGAGAGTGAGAGAGGAGGAGGGCAGTGTGAGAGAGGGAGAGAGAGAGAGGGCCATGCGAGAGGGGAGAGAGAGAGAGAGAGAGAGAGAGAGAGAAAGGGAGGGAGAGGGCCGCATGAGAGGCAAGAGAGAGAGAGAGGGCCACGTGAGAGGCGAGAGAGAGAGAGAGGGAGAGAGGTCGTGCGAGAGAGAGACAGAGGGAGAGAGAGAGAGTACGAGAGAGAGAGAGAGAGAGAGAGAGAGAGAGAGAGAGAGAGAGAGAGAGAGAGAGAGGCACGCTACCGTGGCAGTGCACGAGAGAGAGAGAGAGATGAGAGAAGAGAGAGAGAGAGAGAGAGAGAGGAGAAAGAGAGGTGTGCTGCCACCACAGCGAGAGAGAGAGAGAGAGAGAGAGAGAGAGAGAGAGAGAGAGAGGAGAGAGTGGTAGAGAGAGAGCGAGAGAGAGAGAGAGAGAGGGGAGAGAGAGGTGTGCTATCGCAATAGCGCGCAAGAAAGAGAGAAAGAGAGGAGAGAGTGGGAGAGAGAGACACAAAGAGAGAGAGAGCGAGAGAGAGAGACAGAGAGGAGAGAAAAGAGAAAGAGAGGCGCGCTGTTGTGGCAATGTGCAAGAGAGAGAGAGAGAGAGAGAGAGAGAGGAGAGAAAGAGAGGCGCGTTGCCATGGCAGCAAGAGAGAGAGAGAGAGAGAAAGAAAAGAGAGAGAGGACAGAGAAAGAGAGGTGCACTGTCGCGACAACGTGTGCAAGAGAGAAAGAGAGAGAGAGAGAGAGAGAGAGAGAGAGAGAGAGAGGAGAGTGGGGGGGGAGAGAGAGAGAGAGAGGAGAGAGTGGGAGAGAGAGAGAGAGAGAGAGAGGAGAGAAAGAGAGGCGCACTGCCATGGCAGCACAAGAGAGAGAGAGAGAGAGGAGAGAGTGGGAGAGAGAGAGAGAGAGAGAGAGAGAGAGAGAGAGGGAGCGAGATGCTCCAACTGTAAACTCTTTACTTTCATAATTCTCTAGTTGCTATGTCAATAGTTAATCCTTACTTTACTCCAATCAATATGTACAAGTTGTCATTTTGGATATTGGAGATTTGAATTTGTGGGGGAAATGGGACAGAGGTCCTAGCTCCTTAGGAATTTCTCCTTTTGTAATTTCAATTTGGGTGGAATAGGGTTGTGCATTAGTTTTTTCTCACACTATGGTTGCTCTTTGATGTTCTTATGCTCCTATGTCAATACATGTTCTTGACTTTCTTGAATCTCTCTTTGCAGAGTGTTGGTTGGAATATTGAAAACTGAATTGTTTCTGGTATCAGTCCAAGGTCCAAGATTAGTAGGTATTTCTCTTTTGGTCAATTGCATCCTTTGATTCATTGTTCATTCAATGGCTTGGTTTTACTCAAAGTACAATAAAAAATGAATGGTGGCTGAGATGGGACTGAGATCCAATATCCAATTTTCTTTTGTGTATGCTAGAAGTCATGACTAGGTCAGGAAAGAGAAAATCTCCAATAGGTGGACAGGCTGGTGGTAAGAAGAAAAAGACTGCAAAAAAAAAAGAGCAAGCACCAACAAGAGGTTGAAGAGATGTCGGTGGAGAAAGAGTTTGCTAGCAAGAAGGACGGTGGAAAGGCTAAGGGTGATACGGAAGGTGATGAATTTGTCCCTGAATCAATGGATAGTAATGTTGGAAGCGGTTTTCTTGAGTCCATAACTGTCAATAGAGGAATGGTACCTCCCCGTATCCCTTTGTGCAGATTACTTATCAACCCTAAGGCAAGACAACTTAGGAATGACCTCTCCATTCTCAAGAGAGCATTTGAGATGGAGGGATATGTCCCCACAAAGGGGTCCTTTAGTATTTCAGTTGGGATGTCTGATGGGACAACCAAAGAGGTGGATGATGAGATAAGAGCTTCATGGGATAAGCATTGGCATGCTGTGAATGATGAGTTTGAGCATGAGCTTCAACAAACTCCTACATGGAAATTCCTGTCCTGCAAGATGTTATATGTGTGGGAGGGAAACCATCAAACTGTCTCATGGATGGAGAGCATTGGGGAGGTCTTTGTTAATAACAAGGCAAGGCATATCAAGATTCATGCACATATTATAGCTCCAGAGCCTGACAATGAGTTGAGGTTGATTGCAGCTTTACAAAGGTTTAACTTGTGAGTATCATCTTTCTTTCTTCCACTAGTTGTTTCAAGAACATATTTCTATTTTCAACTTTAATGCTAAAACAAATTCCATTGTCCAGATTGAATGAGGAGGCAATTGTCACAACAAATCTTAAAGATTACTTGTATCATACAAGTACACTTGTTAGTTGTGATGCACAAGTATTTCTAGAGGATTTCACAGAAGTAAAAAGGAAAAATATTGAGGTTGTACGGCAAAAGGAGATTGGTCAAGGAAGAAGGGTTTGGTATCCCCTCACACAGGCTATTCTTGGTCGCATGGTTCATGCTGTGAGTTCTTATACTTTCTACCTCCTGCTTTCTTTCCTTTTGCTTTTGTATATAGTTTGAATTATAGCTTTGTTGCATACTTGCTTTTGTAGGGCGAGTGGAAATCTAATTTTGAAGCAGCTTGTAAGAAGCTACCTCCTGGAATGGATAAAGATGAAAGAGTTGTTAAAATAGCTGGGATTAAAAGAACAGCCACTCAAACATACAGGAGAAAGGTGCACAGGGTGAGTTTGTGCATTTTCCTTTGTCTAGTATTGCTATGCATTGCTTTCAGATGTCACGCTGAATTTCTTTTGTGTGGTTTTCACAGATTTTGTCAATCATAGATCCTACACATGGCAAAGATTGGTTTCGCAAATTATGGTCCTTGCCATATGAAGACACAACTGCTAAAATTACACTAGACAAGTTGTATCAAGTGGCCATTGCTTCTTTCAGCAAGGCTAGGAAGCTTTCATTATTATCTTTACTTGGGTCTGATTTGAATTTGAAGAATAGTTATGGAATGCCAACAAGTGACCATGCCTTCATTGGGTGGCTTGCAAAGGAAGTTTTTATGGACCAGGTTCTTGAAGAGTGTCATAGGTTGTTGTGACAAGTTCGGCTTCCTTTGTTGGTGTTTCTCCTTTGGAGTTGCCAGAGCATCCTACACTATGTGAATATTTTGAGGATATTGTGGCAAGACATCGGAGTGATTTGTATGAGCCTTTTGCATCCTTCATGTATGTGGCTACCGTGCCTGCAAAATAGGTTGACCTTGTGAATGCAAGCAGAAGAGTTCTTTTTAGGTAAGCATTCATCTTTCATTGCCTAATTCTTGAATTTCTATTTCATATTATTCTTATGCTTTCAACTGCCTGGGTTTTGAATAGGTTTATTCTTCATTTGCTGGAAACAAAAAAGATACAGACCATTCCATCTATTTGCAAGGCATGGACAGTGCTCAATCCTCCTACCTATTGCATGTACACACATAAATTCTTTCATGAGGACATGACTGCAAAAGGAACTATCAGGCTTTCAGAGTGGGAGAGAAAGCATTGTCCATGGTGGATAGAGATGAGTAGTGGAAAGTGTGTGGAGGAGGAGGCATTAATGCTAGAGAGGTATACTTTTCATGTTTGTTATTTATGTGCCTCTTGTTCTTAACTAGTTTTTTGTGATTGACTTGCTCCATGGGTTTCCTGATAAGGCATTCAAAAGGTCAATGTAAATTTGATTCTGGATCCTCTGGAGACATGACCGAGGAGCAGGGTAAACATCTTGAGGAGCAACAAAAGATGTTGGTGGAGAAACAAAAGGAAAATATAGGGAATCCTGATCCTACAAAACCAGGGAGAAGGAAGAATACCAACTTGGATGGAGATAGTAAGCTGAAATATCTTTGTTGAAGTTTTCCAATTCCATTTAGTCTAGTATTGTCATTTGATATGCATTATGTTTGCAGATACTCCAGAAGTTCATGACTCTAGGATAGTGAGAAAGCCTTATCCATTGAATTTATTTGGGTTCCATTGTCTTTTTTGCCACGTTGGAAACATCCCCTCATACCTAGGAGTTGGGTAAAGGTATGGGAGTTTGACTATATCAAATTGGGCAAAGAGATAGTGCAATCACAGCTTGCAGATGGATATCAAGAATTACGTAATTTTTTTGCACTTCTACACCAACAAGGGAAGAAACGAAACTCTAAACAATGCACATGGAGTGTGGACTATTGCATTGTGGATCTTCCCACAGGGTATGCTACAGGTGGTGAAGGAGAGGTTCCACCTTGGAATGTTATCTCAGAAGATCATATCTCCTCTTCCTTGGCCATTGCTACAGTTGTGATGGATGACAATGGGTGGACTTTGGTTTTTACTGTGGAGCGCTATGTAGTAATATTAAAAATGGAGGTGGCTTGCAGGTAAATTTATTTGTGTTGAACTCTTCATGAAGTCTTGCAGGTTATAGGCTAGGGTCTAATTCTGGTACATATTGTTTTCTTTCAACCAGATGGATAGTACAAAGCATGGAACCTCAAGGCATTTCAGACACACTTGGGATTCCTGTGAAGGTGAGTTTTCAGATGTATGTTTGCTTCTACTTCTGTATTATAAATCACATAGAAATTGACTCATGCTTTTTTTAATAGTCTTATGTTTTCCATGCTATGGCTATGAGGAGGATAGGACAAAGACCCACATTTAACATGCAATCAGCAAAGGGTGTGGCCTCCATGATGAGGATGAGTTTAGATGGCAACTTGCTTCCACATTACTTGCCTTCAGTCCATCGTTCCAAAAGAGTTGGCAAGGGAGGTGCATGGCATGGATCTCTTGAGAAGAGTCCTGCATTCGTTCTTGGAGATGTTGTGTCCTCCAAATGGTTCCATTGATGGGGGCAGGGACAAGACCAGGATTGAGGGCTGCACTCCACTCTAGTCGCCCTTGCTTGGCAATAGACAATGACCCAGAGATATGTACTGGACTACTTCCAGGAGTGGTGGATGCTATTTATGCAGGTGTGGGATTGTCTACACAGCAGCATATGCTCATGGACATCGATGCTGAGGAGGAAGAAATCAATGTTGCTGTGCCATTGGACTAGTGAGTAAAAAATGTTGTTCTTTATTTTGAATGAATACCTTTCATTTACGCATGTAAGGGAGTTTTAGAGTTTCATTTTGAAGTGAATTGCCAACTTACGCAGAGAGTATGGCTATGTATATGGAAAGGAACGAAAAATCATATAACTATGAGTTGAGGGAGAAGAGGAGACGATGGACTTTATTTGTGGATGACTCCGTCGATGAGAATTAGTTTATGGTTATACTTTATGGTCTACTAGACATTGGTGCTATCTATAGTGTTTCAATATGATTCCTTGAATGAATATACATAGGAACATGTTGCAAAAAGGCTTGCTCGGACTTCTCCGCTCATGCTTTTCTGCTCGGATAATTGTAAAACCCCTGAAGGAGATGGATATGACACTGACCTTGCCTCAGAAGGTTACATAAAAAGACCACGAAGATATCTAGAGGTATGAAAACTTATCTTTAATTTTCTTTATTTATTTTAAAAGCCTTTTTTAAATTATAATTAATTTAAATTTTTGAATCTCATAATTATTTTATCCTTTTATAGGAGGAGGAGGATAAGGAGGACATAGCTAGAGTAGAGAATATAGGAAGCTCATCTCAAGAAAGCAAAGCTGCTCTGGCTATCCATCGGATGAGTCTAGAAAATAATCATACCTTGCAGCAGATGGAGAAGTCATTTCAAGTTAGGTTTCAAGTTTGAGAACAACCTCTTACTTTTCTATTCGATGAAGAGGACATTTCAATCCTTTTAAACTCCAAGAAAGAGGTTAATGACAAGGTCATAACAACCATCCTCAGGTGACACAAACTTTTTCTTGACTTTATGCTTTTGTATTTCCATTGTATCAAATGAACTAATATTCTTTTCTTTTTATGGAGTATGGTTTTAGAACAGCTTCCCCTATATATACAGAGATGTGCATATATGGTCGATCCTTTTGTTTCTAATGTACTTAGCAATAAGCAAAAGACCATAGATAATGTTTTTAAGTGGTTGCAACCTATTGATTTGACTGCCGCATGAGTTATCTTCACTGCATATCACGAGGAGTGAGTATCAATCCTACTTAGCTTATCTCTTACATTGTGGAGGATTATGTCAAATAATAATTATTCTTAATTGATAATGCAGCTCGCATTAAAGCTTGGTGACTGTGGACATCTTAGCCAAGCAATGTTTCTTTGTCAATTCAATAGCATCTATCCATGGCAATGTGTCAGAGTAAGTATAACCTACCTCTATCACAATTACCTCAATGAGATGCATCCTTTGCAATGCGCACATTCATTTATGTTATCTATTTTTATGTGTAGATCGGCTCAGAAGTTGGTAGCTGCTATGGATGTACTTATGCAAATGGAAGGTGACTTAGAAGATCAAATAGAGTATGTAACATGCCCCACAGGGAAGCAGAATGATGACCACACTTGAGGGTGGAGAGTCGGATATAACTACTTTTTGCTCCTTGCTCAAATTTTTAATTTGAGCGGCAGTGAAACCTCATTGTCGCCATGTAGACTTGCATCTACATGCATTTATGTCATCTATCATTAAGGAATTTATTGATAACATGGTGGAGCATCCAGAGGAAACATTGGTTGCTATGCCCATAAGTTGTTCTAATGTAACTGTTGTATTGGAAGAAATGGGGAGCTCTTTTGAGGACAGGGTTATTATTAGCAAGCAACCTCATGTTCTGACATTTGGTAGTGAGGAAGTTACAATCCTCTCTGACCCTTTGAAAGAGGCTAATGACAAAGTCATGATGGCCATCCTCAGGTTTGATATGAACATCTCTTTGTTGAGATATCGAGCTCCACTCGTGATATGCTAAGGTGACCGTTGTGCATTTATGTCACCGACTTGTTAGCTGTAGATGCGGTTGGTACACCGCTCATGATAATAGTTGGATGACAGCTTTCTTCATGTACTCTAGTTAGTGGCTTAGTTAGTATGCCACCTTAATTAGCTGAGTTTGGTTTGAGACCCACATATAGGGTTCACCTATTCTTTTGTACTAAGAGAGTTCTTTTGGCTTTCACAACTAAGAAGAGAAAAACTGTTTTCAATCTCCACCTTTGTGTATATTCCCCCATTGTGTATGTGAGAAAGCTACAAGTGAGACTCCTTCCTTCTCTCCCACTCTCTTCACATGGTATCAGAGCTCAGTTCATGGTAAGGAGCTCAAGAAAGCAAACCAAGTTTGCGATGTCCTAGTAAGAGGATCAGTGTTGCTTTCCTTTTTTTTCGAGTTTGGGAGCAAATCTCTACACATAGCACAGCCGAAAATTGCAAGAGTGCATTGTCTCAGATTGGGACGCCCTTCGCGGTGTCGTGAGAGGGCAATATATGCTATGGGAGTTGGGCAAAGCCCTTGGTGAAATTATTTTTCTGATTCGAGGCCATTTCGGGGCCCGTTTTGGTGGCAGAAGTTTTTCATAGGCACTCAGGAAAGTGCCCTATTTTTGCTATATGACTAGTGTTCTGCAGGTCAATGAAAAGTTATCGTAGAAATTACATCATATGCCTATGTGTAGAGATATTGGGAGTGATAGAATCATTCTTATTGCCTGTTGATGCATAATCATCACTAGGAAGTGGCTGTGTGGTCAAATATCACTCTTGTCAGCTTTGCAGATTTGCCCTTGTGAGGCAGAAGTTGTGTTTTTCTGCAGTGTGCTTGGAAGTTTAGAATGACGAATTTCCTTAAGGGAAAAGGCTATTAGGAGTTCATTACTGGAGCTGAGAACAAGAACTAGTTATTCCTAATGTTCCCAATCAACAGGAGTTGCAGGCATTTAAAGGCTGGCATGAGAGAGCCAAAAAAGTTATGTACTGGCTTTCTATTAGTATTTCAGATTCTATGATTGTGCATATTCAGGATGCAAGCACGTCGAAGGAGGCGTGGGATACTTTGACAAAAATGTATAGCACAAATATGCAAGCTAGGAAAATGCAGCTCAAGCAGGAGTTGCATAATGTGCAGAGAGAAAATGCAGCTCAAGCAGGAGTTGCATAATGTGCAGAGAGAAAATATGAGCATCAATGACTACCACATGAAGGTGAAAAAGATTGCAGATGCACTTGCTTCTATTGGGTCACCAGTGGAAGATGATGATTTAGTTTATGTGACCTTGAATGTCTAGGAAAGGATTATGCACAATTCCGGACATCCATTGCCGTCCATGAGAATTTTCCTAATTTTGAGGAGTTGATTGCTCTTCTAATTTCTAAAGAGCAAAGAAATGGTGGTGCATCTTCTTCAGGAGGAAATTCAAAAGAGGCTATCTTCTACTCAAATGCTGGAAGAGGTAGAGGCAGAGGTAGAGCAGGCTGATTTGGAGGCCATGGCAGAAATGAGAATATGCAGCAAATTCAAGAAAACCAGTCCTATGGAGGAGGACGTGGTAGCTTTAGAGGCAGGGGGAGCCAAAGAGGTCGTGGTGGATGGCAGAGAGGCCAAAATGCAAACATCAATGTTGAATGCTACTACTCTAGTTAAATGGGTCATATGGTTAAAGACTACTATAAAAAGCAGAATGACATCATGACTGGAAAATTACAGTTATGTGACAAGTGCAGAAGAAAGCAATGATGTGTGGTATGTTGACTCAGGTGCATCAAGCCACATGACAGGTCATGCAAAATGGATGTAAGGAAAATGGAAAGACCAGGATTTGTGGAGACTGGTGATGATACTGCACATCCTATTGTGCAGATTGGTAAAATTCCTTTGTCTATGCAGGATGGAAAAAAGAAATACCTGTTTGATGTATTTCATGTCCCGAATATCACCAAGAACCTGGTTTCTGTTGGTCAAATGGTGAGCAGGGCTTGCAGGTCAGATTTGATCCTCATGGATGCTTTGTTGAGGATATGAAAAATAAAGGTTGCTTGATAGCAAAAGGGAAGAAGAAGGGCAGGATGTTTACGTTAGATGCGGACATGCTTGAATTGAGTGCAGCAATGTTTGCACATGGGACCGGTGTAGTTGCAGATATTGATATCTGGCATAAATGCATTGGTCATGTTAATGTATAGCGACTTAAATTAATGCAGGCCCGAAATATTGTTACAAGATTGCCTAAGTTCAAGGTTGCGGAAATGCATAAGGTATGTGAAGCCTGTCAATTTGGAAAACAGGCAAGGAAACCATTTCCTAGACATGTTCAAGAGAGTAAGAGGCCATTGGAATTAATCCACTATGATGTGTGGACTACTAAAACTGCATCTATTGGAGGCTGTCATTATTTTTTCACTTTTATTGATGAGTACAGTAGAAAAGTTTGGGTGTATTTTATGAAAAAGAAAAGTGAAGTGTTTGGGCATTTCAAAGCTTTTAAAGCTATGGTTGAAAAAGAAATAAGCCTGCAAATAAAATGCCTAAGGTCAGATGGAGGGGGAGAGTACCTCTCAAATGAGTTTGCAAGTCTGTTGTAGGAGCATGGCATAAAGCAGCAATATTCATGCAGTCATACCCCACAGCAAAATGGACTTGCAAAAAGGGAAAACAGGCATATTGGAGAGGTATCTCATGCCATGCTCAACGAAAAAGACCTACCAAATTATTATCGGGTTGAAGCAGTTGCTACAGCAGTCTACATAATGAACAGGACTCCCACTGCAACAATACATGTCATGATGCCAGAGGAGAGGTATATTGGTAGGAAACTAAATATTTCTCATTTGAAAGTTTTTGGTTGCATTGCCTATGTTCATGTGCCAGATGAGTTGAGATCCAAGTTGGATCAAAAGCTAAGAAGTGCATCTTTATTGGTTATTCTCTACAGTAAAAAGGGTATAGATGCTATAACCCTTCTACTTGTAAGTTTACAGTGAGCAGAGATGTTTTTGATGAGATGAGCAGTCTGTATAAACCAGTAAATGTGATTTATGATGTAGATGCACAAAATGGTAATGCTGCAGAGAATTCACAGCAGCAATCATAAAATATTAGTGGACCTGTAGTGTCCTCTAGCAATGGTTCATATACTTCACCATGGATAGGCAGATTGAGATCAGGAGGATCTCCTCAAACCAATCCAGATAGTGGTATGCAAGTATCACGAAAAGGAAAATAGAAAGTAGATCAGCCCATGGTTGATGTGAATGCAGGTCATTTTATAGCCATTCACTATGCCTATATGGTCAAAGTGATACATGAACTAGAACCCACTTCTTTTGAGCAAGCCATGGGAAAAGAAAAATGGGAGAAAGCCATGGATGAAGAAATGGATGCCTTGGAAGCAAATCCTACATGGGAATTGGTGCCTTTGCCTAAAGACAAGAATGCAATTGGCTGCAAGTGGGTTTATAAGGTGAAGCACAATACAAATGGTTCTGTGAGCAGATACAAGGCAAGATTAGTTGTCAGGGGGTATGCACATATGGCATTGATTATGAAGAAACATTCAATCTAGTTGCAAGGATGGCAACCATAAGAGTAGTCATTGCTATGGCTGCATCAAAGGGATGGTCTTTACATCAAATGGATGTAAAGAATGCCTTCTTGCATAGTGATTTGCAAGAAGAGGTCTATATGGAGCAGCCACCAGGTTATGTTCATGTTGTTCATCCTGAGTTTGTTTGCAAGCTAGAGAAAGCCTTGTATGGCTTGAAGCAAGCACCCAGAGCATGGTCTGACAAGATAGGACAGTATCTTGTCACTAATGGCTTTCAGATTTTCAAGGAAGATTTCTCACTTTATGTGAGAAAAACAGAAAAAGGCATTATGCTGCTTGTCATTTATGTTGATGATTTGATCATCACAAGTGATAGTAATGAAGATATCCTTCATGTGAAAATGCTATTGAAGCAGGAGTTTGAGATGAAGGATTTGGGAGAGCTGCGTTACTTCTTGAGCATTGAGGTGATTAGATCCACAAGTGGGATATAGCTCTTGCAGAGGCAGTATGGATTGGACATGCTGTCCAAATATGGGATGACAGGCTCTAAGCCTATTTCAGTTCCTTTGGAGTAGAATATGAAGTTGAGCACAGATGTAGGTGAGCTTCTAGAAGACCCTACTATGTACAGATGCATAGCAGGAAGTTTGATTTATATGACTATTACCAGGCCAGATTTGAGCTATGCTGTTGGGTTGGTAAGTCAGTTTATGCAGGCTCCAAGGAAACTACATCTAGATGCGGCGAGGTATGTGAAGTCCACATTGCAGTATGGACTATTTTATTTGCGCAGCTTCTCTACACCCAATGCCTTCGTGAATATGTCAGCTACCTGATCCTTTGTGCTAACATAAACTAGATCAATAAGACCTAGTAAAACCTTCTCCCACACATAGTGATATTGCACCTCAATGTGCTTTGTTCTAGCATGATAGACTGGGTTATTTGCCAAGTGTATACTGCTCATGTTGTCACAATAAATGACAACTGGCCCATCTGTAGACTGATGCATATCATAAAGTAGCTTATGCAACCAAGCTACCTCACATGCAGCCATTGCTGCACCCCTGTACTCAGCCTCAGTGCTCAACAAGGCAACTGTAGGCTGCAGCACTCCCAAAAGAGAACACATATCCACTCGTAGATCGTCTATCAGAAATACTACCAGCCCAATCAGCATCAGTGTATCCATGCAACTGTATCTGAACCCTAGTCTCATAAAATATTCCATACAGAAATGTGGACTTCACATACCTGAGTATGCATCTAGCCACATCCAAATGCGATTTCCTTGGAGCCTGCATAAACTGACTTACCAATCCAACAGCATAGCTCAAATCTGGCCTAGTAATAGTCATATAAATCAAACTTTCTACTATGCTTCTGCACATAGTAGGGTCTTCCAGAAGCTCACCTACATCTGTGCTCAGCTTCACATTCTGCTCCAAAGGAACTGAAATAGGCTTAGAGCCTGTCATCCCATATTTGGATAGCATGTCCAATCCATACTGCCTCTGTAAGAGCTGTATCCCACTTGGTGATCTAATCACCTCAATGCCCAAGAAATAATGCAGCTCTCCCAAATCCTTCATCTCAAACTTCTGCTTCAATAGCATTTTCACATGAAGGATATCTTCATCACTATCACCTGAGATGATCAAATCATCAACATAAATGACAAGCAGCATAATACCTTTCTCTATTTTTCTCACATAAAGTGAGAAATCTGCCTTGGAAATCTGAAAGCCAATAGTGACAAGGTACTGTCCTATCTTAAGCCAATAGTGACAAGATACTGTCCTATCTTATCAGACCATGCTCTAGGTGCTTGCTTCAAGCCATACAAGGCTTTCTTCAACCTGTAAACAAACTCAGGATGAACAGCATGAACATAACCTGGTGGCTGCTCCATAAATACCTCTTCTTGCAAATCACCATGCAAGAAGGCATTCTTTACATCTATCTGATGTAAAGACCATCCCTTTGATGTAGCCATAGCAATGACTGCTCTTACAGTTGCCATCCTTGCAACCGGACTGAATGTTTCTTCATAATCAATGCCATATGTCTGTGCATGCCCCCTGACAACTAATCTTGCCTTATATCTGTTCATAGAACCATCTACATTGTGCTTCCAATTGCATTCTTATCTTTAGGCAAAGGCACCAATTCCCATGTAGCATTTGCGTCCAAGGCATCCATTTCTTCATCCATGGCTTTCTCCCATTTTTCTTTTCCCATGGCTTGCTCAAAAGAAGTGGGTTCTGGTTCCTGTATCACTTTGACCATATAGGCATAGTGAATGGCTGTAAATCCATCATATTTCAGCCTATCCATAGGATACCTAGCTCTGATAGACCTGTGCAAAATAGGCTCACTTCTAGGTGCTCTCAAAACATCCCTGGTCTTCCTTACTCCAAGTGTAACAATAGAAGGAATACCCCACTCATCATCAATGCTCTGTTCTAAGCCACTGGATTCACCATCCACATAAGAGTGACTTGCATTCACATCAAACATGAGCTGATCTACCTTCTCTTTTCCTTTTCGTGATACCTGCATACCACTATCTGCATTGCTTTGAGGAGATTCTCTTGATCTCAATCTACCTGTCCATGGCAAAGTATGTGAACCACTACTAGAGGACACTGTAGGTCCACTAATATTTTGTGATTGCTGTTGTGAATTCTGTGCAGCATTACCATTTTGTGCAGCTACATCATCAATCACATTTACTGGTTTATACCAGCTGCTCATTTCATCAAAAACAACATCTTTGCTCATTGTAAACTTACGAGTAGAAGCGTTATAGCATCTATACCCTTTCTGCTGCAGAGAATAACCAATAAAGATGCACTTCTCAGCTTTTGGATCCAACTTGGACCTCAACTCATCTGGCACATGAACATAGGCAATGCAACCAAAAATTTTCAAATGAGAAATATCTGGTTTCCTACTAGTATAATCTCCTCTGGCGTCATGCCATGTATTGCTGTAGTGGGAGTCCTATTCATTATGTAAACTGCTGTAGCAACTACTTCAGCCCAATAATAATCTGGTAGATCTTTTTCATTTAGCATGGCCCGAGATACCTCTCCAATATGCCTGTTTTTCCTTTTTGCAAGTCCATTTTGCTGTGGGGTATGACTACATGAATATTGCTACTTTATGCCATGCTCCTGTAGGAACCTTGCAAACTCATTTGAGAGGTACTCTCCCCCTCCATCTGACCTTAGGCATTTTATTTGCAGGCCTGTTTCTTTTTCAACCATAGCTTTAAAAGCTTTGAAATGCCCAAACACTTCACTTTTCTTTTTCATAAAATACACCCAAACTTTTCTGCTATAGTCATCAATAAAAGTGACAAAATAATGATAGCCTCCAATAGATGCAGCTTTAGTAGTCCACACGTTAGAGTGTATTAATTCCCATGGCTTCTTACTCTCTTGAACATGTCTAGGAAATGGTTTCCTTGCCTGTTTTCCAAATTGACAGGCTTCACATACCTTATGCATTTCTGCAACCTTGAATTTAGGCAATCCTACAACAATATTTTGGGCTTGCATTGATTTAAGTCTGTACATTAACATGACCAATTCCGCCTCCAAAACGGGCCCCAAAATGGCCTTGAATCAAAAAAAGAAAGTCACCCAGGGCTTTGCCCTATCCCAGAGCATATACTGCCCTCTCGCCACACCGCGAAAGGTGTCTCAATCTGAGACAATGCACTCTTGCACTTTCCGGCTGTGCTATCTGCAGAGATTTGCTCCCAAACTCAAAAAAGGAAAGCAACACTGGTGCTCTTACCAGGACACCATGAACTTGGTTTGATTTCTTGAGCTCCTTACCATGAACCAGGCTCTGATACCATGTAAAGATAGTGGGAGAGAAGGAAGGAGTCTCACTTGTGGCTTTCTCACATACACAATGGGGGAATACACACAAAGGTGGAGGCTGAAAATAGTTTTCCTCTTCTTAGTTGTAAAAGCCAAAAGAACTCTAGTACAAAGAAAATAGAAGAACCCTATATGTGGGTCTCAAACCAAACTCAGCTAACTAAGGTGGCATACTAACTGAGCCACGAACTAGAGTACATAAGGATAGCTGTCATCCAGATATTATTCATGGGCGGTGTACCAACCGCATCTGCAGCTAACAAGTCGGTGACATAAATGCACAACGGTCACCCTGGCATATCACGAGTGGAGCTCGATATCTCAACAGTAGCATGATTGTTTTAGCAATTGTGCTGGGAATTTGAGATACATTAGCTTGGAATGTTCGTTTTATGCTAGATTATGTTATCGAAATGAACCATAATGGGAGAGGAGGACATAAGCATTTTTGTTCGATTGGATAGGAGTTTGGAAATATTGTATGTCATGATTGTTCTTAGATACCCTAAAATCTGTTTTTGCATGCCCATTGCTACTACTTTCTTGAAGATTAAAAAAGAACTACTCAATGTGCTATTCATCTTGGCAATCATTGCCATCGATATAAAGAGGGTTCTAATAGAGAAAACATGGAAGAAATTGAGGAAAAGGTTGTACTATGTGCACAATTGAATCCATTCATGATTGCTAAGCAATTGTGGACAACATCTGCCAAGGATGCCATTTTTGGATATGATTATGGGTGGTGGACAAGGGCATGGAAAAAGAGGTTGGAGATGATGATTTTGCTGATGTGCTTGAGTATCCAACCCCTTTGTCAAATAGCAAGCGTATGCAAAAATGCCTAAAGCATGCAAAGACAGCTCAAAGAATGACATCAAAAGGCCTTGAAGCTATTCTTAACCTTAAGAACAAGTGTAGGTACCCTTTCATCCATAATGCCTTGTTTCTAGGACAATTGGGCATTGAGCATCAGCCCCATGTTTTTAAAATTTCTGTGAAGGGTCCCAGAAGTGGCCTGGATTTGGTTAATAGGATGAGACTGGGTGACAACTTAGAGGATAGTGGGTTCACCTTGATCATGTTCTTAGAGGCCCTAGTTGGCCAACAATCTCAGCACCTGTGTATGACCCCTTTGTGTCTGAACTTTTGACAATTGCAACTTGTAAGTTGGCCAACAATGTCAGCACATGTGTATGACCCCTTTATGTGTGAACTTTGTACAATTGGAACTTGTAAGTTTAGAATGGAAGACAGGTTTGCCCAGACTGAATTCTAGACAAAGGTCAATGACATGGTGCAAAAGAATGAATTTTTAAAACATGAGTTCAGAGGTTTTATGGTAGATGAGGCCAATGCTAACTAGTGCATGCTATGTATTTTGGAGGAGCAAGTAATGAGGTGCCGAGTGAAGAAAGAAGCTATGTTTTCCACTGGGAGAAAATTATGGTTTGCCATACTCATTCACAAATGTGTTCTCCGTCTTCTCAAGAAGAACACAAGTCACTTTGTAGAAAATGGAGGAATCCTCCAACTAAAAATGCAACAGAGTGCTATACAAATGAGATCAAAAGACTTTGGTAGTTAGAACATGCTTTGTAGGGAGAAATTCAAGCATTGGAAACATGGTTATTCTAGTGGGAAATAAGAGCATCACACTTAGGGATTTTGATTTTTTTAATGGAATGAGTATGGGATGTTTGTCCCTAGCACTTATATTTCAGAACTCAAGCACACAATCATGAGGGAAAGTGTTGGGTACAAGGGTCAAATTTCTTTACTTGAAGCAACAGGAGCTGACATGTCTTTGGATGTCTTGCAAAGTGTTCAATATAATGCATGGGTACATGCATGGTAAGGTGGTACATTTTTAAATGGTTTTATGAAGCCTTGAGGAAGTGTTATTGAATATGAACGTGGTTGAAATTTAAATCTTGCTAATAGGTTGCCATAAAAAATCTTTGCATTAACAACTTGCAATCATCAATTCAACAACACTTTTCCATGCATGTCTTTGCCTCCACACTTTGCGGTGACACACTTTCATGCCTGCCCTGCCCTGCGCTTGCCAAAAAAATCATATGACAAACTATAGACCTCATTAAAGGAATCACAAGTGATGATTGTATTGACTAATGCTTCTTGAGATTTATTTTCTTGGAGAAATTAGGACTTATTTACATGCACCCTAGACCTCTATCATAATTTCTTACTACATTACTTTTTCTCATGTATAGCATGCTTACATGGAGAAGACCACGGAAGCGGGAATAAATGCGATTGCAAGTTGCATTTATTGAATAGATGAATCGCCAATGGGAAGCATTTCATTCTTTCAAAGACCGCCAAAATTGCACAAAGAGATGTGTGTACTCATCATCGCCTACAATTGCACTACTTGTAGCGTGCCATTATCTGAGGATGGTAACATGCTAAATCTTTTGATTTTGCCCTATGAACACCCCATACAAGTCGTTATTCTTTGCACATACATGTCTTTCTCAAGATAATTTCCTAAACAGTAAGTACAACCATGAGATTCCTCGTTCTGCAAAAGAGATGGTGTCTAGAAGACAAGGGAGATATATCCTAAATATTCCCAAGAGAGGTGAGAGATCAACATCAAATATGGTTTTGATACTGGTTTCCACAAAATTTTGCTTGACATTAATGCTATCACAATTGGGGACTAAATAATGATGGATATTGTGTCATGGTATAAAGTGGTATCTATCCCTATTTAACTTGGAGAGCTATGCTTCAATATGTTGTGCAGTTTTTAAAGTGGTATTTATCCCTTTTAAACTTGGGAGAGCTACATTTCAATATGGTGGATATTGTGTAGTGGTATAAAGTGGTATCCGTCCCTATTAAACTTAGAGAGAAACCTTACTTACTATAGAATTATAGGAAACCTATTGTAATACCTGTATTGTACTTACTTATTATAGAATTATGTAATACTTGTATTGTACTTACTAGAGAATTATAGGGAACCTATTGTAATACATGTATTATACTACTGACATCACACTTATGTTCTTAATATCACTATTAAATTTGTTTGGATAATTTCTATTGGTATGAAGTGGTATTTGTGACAAGAAACTACTATTAAACTTAGGAGAAATACGATGTTGGAAAGTAATGCTTATTGTTTGTCGGTATCTCGGGGGTTCACCTCAAAAAATTTAGTGTACCATGTGCATTCAAAAGGAGGGGTATTCTAATTCAACTTTTGAACAACAATTAATAGGATTACAATAACAAGAGGTATATTTTAATTCAAGTTTAGGAAAAAATCCATTAGTTCATAAGTAAAGAGGGGTGATTTTATTGGGGGGGAAATTTTAGTTGAGGGGGTTTTTAATACTCCTTTAATGCACGTGATACCTAGGATTTCTTAGTAGTGCAACCCCTGAGGTTGGTATCAAGTGGTTTGTCTAATGGAAACTACTATTACGCTTAGTGTAATACCATTATTTTACTCCTAGCACTACTACTATATTATTAATGCCACTATTAAATCAAATACAAGATGAAGTAGTATCTAGTGGTATGAAACCAATTTAACACCACTACCTATGCAGATGTTGGAAGGTAGTGCTTGTTGTTTGTCGGTCAACTTGTATATGTGATGGAAAGTACTATTACAGTTAGTGTAATATCAGTATTAGACTCCTAGAAGTAGTATTTTATTTTTAATACCACTATTGAATCAAATACAAGATGGAAACCAGTGCTTATTTTCTATTGGTATGAAATGGTATCTACTGGTATGAAAGCACTATTATATTATTAAAACCACAACTAATGCATATAGAACACGTTAGCAACTCACTAAAAACATAGATTACATCTCTCTAGGAACACCAGTGGAAGTTCAAAGAGTAAGCTACAAGACCTTGCAACAAGATTACGATAGGGTTGTGCACGAGCTTGCAGTGGCTTTTGAAAGTTTTGAAAAGCAGTTCGTCGTTGTGAGATATTTCCGAACTAGAGTGCAAGTCTTGGTGGAAACGGCCCATGTTGATGTTTTTGAACAATTTAAGCAGCTTTCAGAGATGTTGAGGGAATCATGTATGTTGTGGTAGTGAGCAAAGAGTGGAGGAGATGAAGGAGAATATCTGTAGCCTCAGGATGAGGAAGGAAGCAATCAAGAAGCAACTTCAACATGTACAGAGCAAGATTGTTGTATTGACAGCCAAGATAGTTAAATCAGATGCCTATCCTGTTATGTAGTAGGGTCTAAAATGCATGGTTTACCATACCCCCATTATAGATGACTGCATGATCCGATGGGCTGCATGCCACCACCTTATGCATGTTTTTTTCTTTGGGGTCTTTGTGCATGCAAGATCGCTATCTAGAGAATGTCATTTGTGATTGCCCATGTCATGGACAGATCAGATGTGCCTGCTTGCTATAGCTATCTACAATAAGAAAGTAGATGTTGCATCTCAATTTGCCATTTGGGAAAAAAATGCAAAAGACAAGGAGCTTGAATTGAAGAAGGCCAAGCTCAAGCCTAAGTGCGAAGAAAAGGAGCCTGAAGGGAGAAACCAACCCCCTTCAGGAAAGGAGCAAGAAGGGTTGAGCCTGCAACAACCAAGAAGCTCAAAACAAGGAAAGAGGAAGTGACATGAAGGGAGGGGTTGTGCCCCTGAATGAAGGAACTAGCCCCCTTCAGGAAAGGAGCAAGGAAGGCTGAGCCTAGAATCAAGGAGATAAAAAAGGAGACCTACTCAAAACAATGTGGAACCATCCCCCTGAAGGAAAGGAGTCTGCAACTTGCTCCACCATGGCTTCTCTTGACATCCTTCCTAGCCTAGAGATCTATCTCATTGTCTTCTCCCCACCCTGGCTTCTCTTTGCCCCATCCTTCTTGGCCTTGAAGCTTTCTTGCAGCTCTTGCATCACCACTCTGGTTTCTACATTCTCCCTTTTTAGTTCCTCCATCATCTCATCTTTTTCAATATTCAATGTGTTCTGCATGTTGCAGAGCCATTTGTAAAGAACCTATTTTTTGTCTATCTGATCTTCAAGCTCCTTTTGCATCATTGCTAGCTCCTTGTTCATGATGTCCCCATCACTTCTAGCTTCTTCAAGCCTATCTCAGCACTCCTTGATGTGCTTCTCTGCTTCTTCTCTTCTATGCCTTTCCATGTCCACCATTTTTGCAGTGGTCTTAGCTTGCTCTTGTGCTTGAGAGGCCCTTGCTTATGCCTCCTCTACCTTGCTTCTGCACCCTCCCTGAGAATTTTCTCAATTTGCGGTACCTTTGCTGCATCAGTGGCTTTCTCTTGTAGAAAATTCACCTTCTGAGACATCTTATCGTATTGCTCAAAAATCCCTTTGAGGGTAGATGTCATCAAGTGCATTGCAACTCCAGCAGACGGAGATGACAATTTGGATTTTCCACCCATGCAATTCCTTAGGTTGGTTATTATGCTCTTGGAGATCACCCTTGAGAAAGAGACATCACATCCTTTCCGTTGCTCTACTACTATTTGAACCTGCCAAAACTTCACGGTTCCTCTTGCATCAGAAAAGAAGTGCATTGTCTTCTTTAGCACAACTCATATGTCTATTAGCAAGCTAGAAAACTTGACTCCTCCATCTTTACTAATTTGAGCATTGGGATATACATCTAGAATATCATGTCTCTTCCATTGCTTCTCGAAGAAGTGTGCCTGCAAATTGCCTCTAGGATTGCCTAGAGCATTTTCATTCATGCTTTTAGTGATAGTAATCTTTTGACCTTGATAGACTATTTGTCTCTCCTTCACGTTCACCTCTTGTACCAACTTGGTGAAGTTGCTGAGAGCATCCAAATTGGTCTTTTGAAGAGCGAGTGAGGAGCTCCTAGATGTCACTATTTTAAGATCAAGGGAGGAGAAGCTCTCGCACTATGCTACAGAGGGGGAGGAAAGCTTGTGTAAGGAGCTCTGGACTCTGCAACGGGGGAGGAAATATCATGTGATGAGCTTTCAAGCTGTACAGACATGTTTTGGAGCTCAGTGGTCCAAGGGGATCCATTACAAGATGGGATAGAAGTTGCACGAAGAGTGCAAGGGAGAAAGAAACGGTCGAGAGGGATAGAAGATGAAACAGTGAAGGAAATGGAATATTGGAGGCTTAAGTTTGTAGTCTGAGTGTAAGGGAGAAAAAAAATGGTCAAGAGGGATAGAAGACAAAACAGTGAAGGGAATGGAATAACCAATGCTTAAGTTTGTATCCCAACTACAAGGAACTATCAAGGTGAGAGCCACCATGGTGGTTGGCTCGAATTTTGATTAATTCAAGGTGGCAGTACTACCTTGCATGGTAATGAGTGATTAGAGATGATTAGGCTTCATGATTTACATCTGTGGTAATTACTTGCATCTTCCATCGGTGGTGGCATCTAAGATTACTAAACATGTCTGTGTGGCAGTTAAGATTTCATCATGCAAGCAATTAATTACCAGCCACCGCAGTGGCCCACAATTACTTACCTGCCAATTACCACCACCGGGCTTGCATGCATGATTACTACGAGTGCAATAAATTACTAGTCACCGGGCTTGCATGCTCAGTAGAGTACCAGAGTGCATGGTAATGAGTGATTCAAGATAATTATGCTTCATGATTTACTTTTGTACTAACTACTACCTGGTGGTGGTGGCTCTCATTAGCCACGTCTATGGTGGTGGCTAAGAATCCATCGGTAGCTCCAACAAACCATCGTTGTGATTGCGTGGAGATACATCTAGAAAAATACATTTAAACTTTTAGAAAATGCAATTGACGATATGGCCCTTAAGGGGTCCTCTCTAGGGGCAAGGGAGATATCAACATGCATTATACAATATCCAGGATGCTATGGCATGTCGATATAGCCCTTGCCCCTAAAGGGGACCCCTCAAGGGGCATAGCATCAATTGCATTTTCCTTGGTTGCACAAATAAATACATGTTTCTTAGCACACAAACATATAACTCCAAGAACTAGCATGGTGGTTATCATAGATCTCCTTCTATTTGCTAGTGTAGTGGTTGTCATCGACCTCCTCTTGTAATATGTTAAAATAGGTAACAGAGCCATAACTCCAAGAACTAGCATGGTGGTGGCTCCAAGCCAACCTTTAAATCTAGGCGATGTGACAGGTGGTCAGGCTAGAGACTGCACTGCGGCGATGTTCAAAATAATAGATTGCATCTCATTATTATGCCAAGAACCAGCACGGTGGTCTCTCCAAGCCAACCTTGAATTTTTATGATCTACATGGGTGCATTTCCCAATGACAGGTGGCAAAGCTATGGCAAAAGGCTACACCCAAGAAAATGACAAAACGCTACACCCAAACAAAAGGATACAGGAGGGTCGACGTTTACACCCAATCTTTTTGTTGTAGCTTTGTCGACAAAATGTTGACCCTCCCACTCTTTTTCAAAATAGGTTTCTTGCTTCCTCATGGATGTGGCCTAGTAATAGTCATACAAATCAAACTTTCTACTATGCGTCTGTAGGGTCTTCCAGAAGGTCACCTGCATCTGCGCTCAACTTCACATTCTGCTCTGAAGGAGCTGAAATAGGCTTATAGTCTGTCATCCCATATTTGGACAACATGTCCAATCCATACTGCAAGAGCGATATCCCACTTGTGGATCTAATCACCTCAATGCCCAAGAAGTAACGTAGCTCTCCCAAATCCTTCATCTCAAACTTTTGCTTCAATAGCATTTTCACATGAAGGATATCTTCATCACTATCACCTGTGATGATCAAATCATCAACATAAATGACAAGCAGCATAATGCCTTTCTCTGTTTTTCTCACATAAAGTGAGAAATCTGCCTTGGAAATCTGAAAGCCAATAGTGACAAGATATTGTCCTATCTGTTCAGACCATGCTCTGGGTGCTTACTTCAAGCCAAACAAGGCTTCCTTCAACCTGCAAACAAACTCAGGATGAACAACATGAACATAACCTAGTGGCTGCTCCATATAGACCTCTTCTTTCAAATCACCATGCAAGAAAGCATTCTTTACATCCATCTGATGTAAAGACCATCCCTTTGCTATAGCCATAGCAATGACTACTCTTACGGTTGACATCCTTGCAACTACACTGAATGTTTCTTCATAATCAATGCCATATGTCTGTTCATACCCCTTGACAAGTAATCTTGCCTTGTATCTATTCACAGGACTATCTGCATTGTGCTTCACCTTATAAACCCACTTGCAGCCAATTGCATTCTTGTCTTTAGGCAAAGGCACCAATTCCCATGTAGCATTTGCTTCCAAGGCATCCATTTCTTCATCCATGGCTTTCTCCCATTTTTCTTTTCCCATGGCTTACTCAAAAGAAGTGGGTTAGTGTTCCTGTATCACTTTGACCATATATGCATAGTGAATGGCTGTAAATCCATCATATCTAGCCTATCCACAGGATACCTAAATCTGGTAGACCTGCACAAAATAGGCTCACTACTAGGTGCTCTCAAAACATCCTTTGTCTTCCTTACTCCAGGTGTAACAATAGAAGGAATACCCAACTCATCATCAAGGCTCTATTCTGAGCCACTGGATTCACCATCCACATAAGAGTGACCTGCATTCACATCAACCATGGGCTAATCTACTTTCTCTTTTCCTTTTTGTGATACTTGCATACCACTATCTGCAGTGCTTTGAGGAGATCCTCCTGATCTCAATTTGCCTATCCATGGCAAAGTATGTGAACCACTACTAGAGGACACTACAGGTCCACTAATATTTTGTGATTGCTGCTGTGAATTCTGTGCAGCATTACCATTTTATGCATCTACATCATCAATCAAATTTACTGGTTTATACCAGCTGCTCATCTCATCAAAAACATCTCTGCTCACTGTAAACTTATGAGTAGAAGGGTTATAGCATCTATACCCTTTCTGTTGTAGAGAATAACCAATAAAGATGCACTTCTCAGCTTTTGGATCCAACTTGGATCTCAACTCATCTGGCACATGAACATAGGCAGTGCAACCAAAAACTTTCAAATGAGAAATATCTGGTTTCCTACCAGTATACCTCTCCTCTAGCATCATGCCATGTATTGTTGTAGTGGGAGTCCTGTTCATTATGTAGACTGCTGTAGCAACTGCTACAGTTCAACTGAAGTCATTGGTGCAGTCATTGGCTGGGTTACAATATTGCATACTAGCTTTACAGTAGCCCAATAATAATTTGGTAGGACTTTTTTGTTAAGCATGGCACGAGATGCCTCTCCAATATGCCTGTTTTTCCTTTCTACAAGTCCATTTTGCTGTGGGGTATGACTACATGAATATTGATGCTTTGTGCCATGCTCCTGCAGGAAACTTGCAAACTCATTTGAGAGGTACTCTCCCCCTCCATCTGACCTTAGGAATTTTATTTACAGGCCTGTTTCTTTTTCAACCATAGCTTTAAAACCTTGCAGATAATGATATCTGGCATAAACGCATTGGTCATGTAATGTACAGTGACTTAAATCAATGCAAGAAAAAATATTTTTGCAAGATTGCCTAAGTTCAAGGTTACAGAAATGGATAAGGTATGTGAAGCCTATCAATTTGGAAAATAGGCAAGGAAACCATTTCCTAGACATGTTCAAGAGAGTAAGAGGCCATTGGAATTAATCCACTCTAATGTGTGGACTACTAAAGCTGCATCTATTGAAGGCTATCATTATTTAGTCACTTTTATTGATGACTACAACAGAAAAGCTTGGGTGTATTTTATGAAAAAGAAAAGTGAAGTATTTGGGCTAAAATCTTATCTGTAGAGTGGTTGCGAGAATGCCAATCCATGAGTTGAGCTAGTGATGATGATCAACAAAACATGTGCATTATTCTTATCAATATAAGCATGTGTCACAACACCTTTGATGGGATCGTGTCTCCTTGAGTGTCTTGCCTATATCAAGATGCACCACATTTTGGACATGTTATGAAGTGAGCGTATGTGCCTCTTTAAAGGATGCAATCATTGGGACATGTAATCCATGCATGAATTGATCTGTAATCCATGCCTAATGATGCTAGTGTCCTTTTTTACTCTTTTCTTGAGTCTAGAATTGTAGTCCCTCATCAACCATTCTGATTTTTAGTATATTTAATGAATTGTATACGTTGAAAGCACACATAATCTGAAAATCAAACCAACCAAGACCATCAATAAAAGAGTGTCGTAACAATAGTGTCTGATAATCCATAGGTTTTCCTTAAATTTAGAATTGAAAGAATTCTTACAAGATGAGATTTAGTTGATCCTTTGTATCCTAGGGTAGCAGAGAACAAGGAATAATTGTTCCTTGTATCCTAGGGTAGCTGGCCCCACTAGGACCCCCCAGGCCCCTCATTCAAATTGCTCCTCATTCAAATTGCTCGCTTCTTCCATGATCCATTATTGTTCTTCCTCTTGTCTTCTCTTTACAGCATGCTTTTGCCTGAAAAATATCTTGTAATTTGAGTTAACATTGATTTGTGAGGACTATAATATTGCATTTGCTCTCATACTTTCCAAAAATAAGATCATCTCCCTTGGTCATCCAATGTGAAAGGAATAATGTTAGAAACATTACAAATGACAAAGCGTAGATAATTGTTCCCACTATGGATGCACACCTCATCATCCACCTCAACCAGTGGTAAAGGCTAGAAGCTGCCATAATTTTGAACATGTGTCATTTGTTGTTGTGCATTGTCTCCTTATTGCAATTTACACTGTGCACATTTACACAGGATCCAGTCATAAAGATTGTTTCAAAGTGCTTCTCTAGATTCACAGGAACTCAAATACATCTACAAATACCACTTGCTTGTGTCATATTGAGCTATAATTACAAGAAAAGAACACATTAAAATGCACTTGGGGATGAAGACACGTGGGCTCGTGGAGGCTCTGGCTCTATGGAGGTGTCCCAATTAAGTCTTCACAGTGGGACTCTGGGGAATGGAAGATAATTTTCAATAAGTAACAATCGATGGATGAAGCGAAAGAAAAGATTACGGATTGATTGAAGGAGTGTTGCATCAAGATTCAAGAAGGTCGACGAAGATCAAGATATCCATCCAATGATGGACAGAAACCCTAATGACACAGACCCAAATCGACAAAAACTAAGAACTAAGCTGTGATCTCTAGCCCTTCCTCTTTCATCTTCTTGACCAGGGATGTTTTTATCGAAGGTATAGAAATATAGTATTATAATATACTGGCAAAATTTTTCATAAATTATTTTTAAAAGTTTCAAAAAATTGGCGAATTATATCTTTTGTTATAATTTTTGTTTCAAAACTTGGCTAAATATTGAAAACTCTGTCTTTTTCGTTTTACATAATTTCAAAATACATGAAATAGCTAGCATTTAGGATACTGTAGAGTATGCAAAACATAAAATTGTTTAAGGACAATGAATATCCTTCAAATCCAATGGGGGAAGAAAATTCTCAAAGTCTAGTTTAAATAGTCCAGAAAAGCTAATTATAGCCTTTTCTTTTACAGCTTGAATTTCAAAGTGCTAATGCTCTATCATACGGAAAGCTACTAACATCATAAAAACAAGAGTATAATCTCAAGCTAAGATCTAAGTTATCATCTAGCTTATTACGAAGCTTATTCTTCAAGTAACCGAGAGTACTAAAATACCTTTCATCCTCAACTGAGCCAAGAATAAAGGTTTGACATAAATTTGCGAGCTTAAAGTACTCAGAAATGTTATCTTGTAGGAATGTACTGCGAGAGAGCTCATTCCAAAGCCGAACCATCAAACCTTGCATTTGAACATTTTCCATTAAATTACTTTGTTGGTGCATGACTTCTCCAAAAAGGGAAGACTGTGAATAAAGCTTTCCAAAATCCAACAAACCATTGTGCTTTATATTTTCCATGTCAATGTCCCATCCAAAGTGTTTTTTGAGAGCATCCAAATGATTCTTTAGACCTGCTTTGATACTTTCATTACATCCATTGACCCAAAAATGTGGAAATATGATGGTAAATTCTTCCATTAGGTCATTTCGTGGAAACCTACTTCTGATCTCATCTACCACTGCACTTGCAACTTCACTAAGGGCATTTTTCACTGTTTGTACTTTCTTTAAAAAAGCCTCTTTTTTAATGTATTATAGTCTTTTATGTTGTTTGTTTTCTCTCGTCATCCTGAAAACCTAATTGTTTGCACGAAGGCAAACATATCCTTCCTGGTCACATGTTAGTGAGGAATCCCCATCTAGGTCTATTAAACTTTTCCAATCTTTAAACAGTTTCTCGTCTTGAAAACTGGAGCTTGACTTCTTATCGTATGCTGTTGTTATACTCAAATTAGTGAGTTTTATTCCCTTGACATATTCATTGATATAAATATCCTTCAATTGTGACATTTTACTCAACATATTCAATTTGTCTAAAAGTGGAATAATTCCACACAATCCCAATATCAAATCTATGTTGGTCAATTTATGATACAAAATATCTGCCTTTTCAACCTCTTCTTCTACCTCCATGTGCATTAAATAGACCAAAGTCTTGTATTCATCCCATAATCTTTTCACTGGCTGAACCAAAGATATCCATCTAGTATCCACATTCTTCAAAATCTTCCTCCCTTTTGTACCCAGTGCTTCAATAACTCTAAATTGATTCTATCTTTTTGGACTCTTGCAAAAGTAAGAGTAGCTTTTTTTAACCAACATCTCGATTCGTTGTACTGATGGAAATGTGGACACAACTTTGTAAGCTAGATTTATGCGATGAGCCATACAATGTATCCCAACACAGTAAGGAGCATATTTTGTTTCTATTTGTACAAAGACACCATTCCAACAACCTTGCAAGACTGAAGCACCATCACATGCAAAACAAACAAGTTTCTTGACCATCTCAGACTCTGTCACGCCTCCATACTCTTTTAAAGCTTGGATCAAAACTTGCACTAAGTTATTAGCATTGGATCCTAAATTAAGTTTGTGTACATGTAAAAAATATGGTTTTCTCTTATTGTTTTCTACCATGTACAAATGCATTCCCAACCACGATGTAGTATCCATAGCTATGTACTCATCCAATGACACAGAAAAAAAGTCTGCAAGTTTTAAAGTCTCCTTTAAATCATCAATTATGACTTGGTTCATGTGGTTAGCCATATTTGTTGCGCTACTCCTTGACCAATGCATGCTTTCCAAATTAGGAACATCCAAAATTTGAAGATATGATTGGTAACCCGAGAAGTCTATCAGTGAGTGGCCTTGCTTCAATATTTGCATGATAGTTGAGAATTGCACTATCTTTTCTCTATCAACCTGATCATCGATACATTCCCAACACTTTTTCAATGATCCTTCACTTTTATTTCTGCTAGACTCTTGTGCAAGCAAGAACTTATTGTACTCAATCTCATTTTTTAAGTGGCGGTTATTTTCCTTGTCCCATTCTTTGATCACTTTCTTTTCATTACTTGTACCTTCTACATTCTTGTAAACCTTCCCACAATGGTTCTCAATCATATCAATCTTCAATTGTAACCACGCCTCCTTTTTCCTTGCCCATGTGCATATTTTACATATGGCCCACTTTAGTGCATCCCTAGTGTCCACTTGTTCTATGTCTAACCAAGGATATTTGGCTACCCAATCTTCTTGAAAATTCCTACGAATATCCCAAGCTCTCTTTCTCTTCTACTTACTTGAAGAGTTGCAATTTTGTGATGCATTCTCAATGGCTTCTTCAGTTGGTGTTGACATTTATGATATTGTTTTTGACATTTTTCCACTTTCCAATCCAGTTAAATCCACTACCTTATTATTTGTCAATGATGTGCCAGCTGATGAATTTTCAATTCCAATTGCATTCCCTTGATTATAGTTTTGTGATCCTGTCTTTCCTCCTTCCAAGACTTGAAAACTCAAATCCCTGTTAAACTATCATCGTTAAGCAGTGATCTAGAACATTGATTTCTAGCATGATGCATTGTGCCCAAAGCATGTTCAGGAGTCCCATAAATTGCTTCATGATTCATGGATGATGAACTTGAGAGTAAATTCTCTAGTGTACTTGATGTTGTAAACATGTTTATATTAGTGCCCAATGATGTAGAAGGTAATAAGAAAGATGTCATTTTTGTATTTTTCTCCAGAGCTTGAACTTTCTTCTTTCTTCCCATGATAAGTACCTGTTTAAAAAATTATGTCTTTCTTAGTTGAGCATAAAATAGAACATAATTTCTTTTCTCTAAACACGTTGAAAAAATAGCATAATAATTCTTATCCTTATAAAATTATGTGCACTTCAAGTGCGTTGCAAATCAAGTATAACACATCTTCCAAGAGAAGAAATACTTTAATTTATTTTCATACAAATCTACTATATGAATACAAAATGAATACAAGTCCACCACATGAATACAACAACAAGATATTGCTAGCTTCAAAGCAACATTCATCTTATCAAGGGGCCGCATTGCTACAATTGCATTACATCCAAAGCAACAGTCAAAGGTAGACTGAGTATATTTTCTATGTTGCTAGCTTCAAAGAAACATTCATCTCATCAAGGGGCCGCATTGCTAGACTTGCATTACATCCAAATGTTGATGGGATACTATAGGTATCCATAAGTGCTATTCTCTCTATAGAATTCTCAGTCATCATCTTCTCAAAGGCATGTTTTTTAATACACTTTAATAGTGCACTATCAGGCATGTGGTGAGACTGTTCAAAATACCCAATTGCATCTTCCCAAAACTGTATAATCTCTGTAATTATCCATCCTAATGCATATATGTCTGATTGAGGGCTATACACACCTCTCCTAGAAAAACATTGAAGCTCAGGTGCAAACCACTTCTTTCGTGCATGCTCTTACTCTTTCTTATGCTTCCTTTGTGTAAATTGTTGGTCAGTCTCTAGAGATGTCTTCTTCATATCCTTAGAAGCTTTTCTAGTCTCTAAAGAAACTAGTGCCATCCCCCAATCAATTATGCCAACTCTACATGCACCATTTGTTGTGAAATCTAACAGAATGTTACCAGGATGTAAGTCTATATGAATCCATTGACCCTTATGTAACCTTGCTAATCCAGCAATGAGTGCATGTATGATGTGGTGCACATTTGAACCAAAGTAGTTAATTTGCTCTATTTGCTCCCTTGTGCATACATTTTCCAATGTCCCTTATGCCCTTGCCTTCGTTTCTTTACCTCTTTTTAGGACTATGCCAACATAGCACCTAAACCTGCCTTGCTCATATGGTAAAGTTCTCATGAAGTGCATCAAGCTACCACCATTAAAATATGGTGTGATAGTCCACAAGGGCTCTTTTGGAGTTGCTGCAATAACACGAACAAGCACAGGATGCCGAATTTGCATTTGTCCCTCCTTCCTTGCCTCTCGTGTAGGATCCCCTATGTCACCCTTATATTGCTTTCCAACATAGCATATATGCTGTAGTAATCCTGAAGCACCTGTGAGTTGTACTTTGTAGACAAATCCATATGTGCTAGAACCTATCTTTTCACCAACTTGGATCTCATTTTCAGTTATGTACATCATGAAGGACACATTGCTTATATGACTTGCCCTAATCTGTAGCTTTTGAGAATCACTACCTTGCACTTCTCGCATTTTTCCATTCAAAATCCTTGCACTTTCTTCTCCTTTTGCTACTTCCTCCGCCCTTCCGAAAGCAATTGCTAACTTTTTCTCCCAACTTATAGCTAGTATGGCTTTCACATCCGACCTTATATCCTTTGTCTTATTTTTAGCCCATAAGGAATTCCATAAATGCATCTTTTCCTCATTAATATCATTTGCAAATGTTAGGTTCCTTGCGCATGCTTCATTAAACCGAGCCAAGACATTCCCAATGTTGCTCTCTACCCATAGCATAACATCAGTGTCCCATTTTGTGATCCCTATAAGGTGTTCCTGTTAGGATCCAGTTCTACTTGACACCTTGTATTCAAAACAACTTTGCTCTTTAGAGTATGCAATCTAGAAGTGCTTTCTATGGTCATCTCTATCTCCTCTGTACTCATGTTATTTATCTCTGCAAGAAGCTCATCGTGAAGGACTTGATTGACATACTTCCTTTTTCCTTTAGATAACTCAAAATCAATAGCCTTATGCTTAGATCCTTCCATCCCTAAACCATATGTAGGATCAAAACAAAAGAGCATTCAAAAATAGTTCTAAATCTAACAAATGGAACAACTTTATCATAGCCCAACATACATGAAATTGGTATCAACTTATTAAAAAAAGAAGAATCACATCACATCATGCATACCAAACAATAATGCATATGCATATTCACAACATAAATTTTAAAAAAATAAATAAGCATATATTTCTTCAGGTTGTCAGCTAGAACTAAGGAACTTGGTCCTAGGTCGTGGTGCCTCTTAGCCCCCTGCCTTGTGAGCGCACGGACCAAACACCACTTCCTGAACCAAGCCCTTCTTTCATGTTTGAAATCATAATACTACACTACATAAAGCATGCCAAACCAATTTCAACTTACTCTATACAATGCACCAATAAATACATTAACAAAGAAAGAGCACATCACAGACAATGATGCATATGCATATTCACAACAGAAACTTTTACAAAATAAATAAGCATACATTTCTTCAGCTTGTCAACTAGATCTAAGAAACTTGGTCCTAGGTCATGGTGCCTCTTAACCCCTGCCTTGTGAGCACAGGAACCAGACACCGCTTCCTAAACCAAGCCCTTCCTTCATGTTTGAAATCATAATACTACACTACATAAAGCATGCCAAACCGATTTCAACTTACTCTATACAATGCACCAATAAATACATTAACAAAGAAAGAGCACATCATAGACAATGATGCATATGCATATTCACAACAGAAACTTTTACAAAATAAATAAGCATACATTTCTTCAGCTTGTCAACTAGATCTAAGAAACTTGGTCCTAGGTCGTGGTGCCTCTTAGCCCCCTACCTTGTGAGCACAGGAACCAGACACCACTTCCCAAACCAAGCCCTTCTTTTATGTTTGAAACCATAATACTACACTACATAAAGCATGCCAAACCAATTTCAACTTACTCTATACAATGCACCAATAAATACATTAACAAAGAAAGAGGACATCATAGACAATGATGCATATGCATATTCACAATAGAAACTTTTACAAAATAAATAAGCATACATTTCTTCAACTTATCAACTAGATCTAAGAAACTTGGTCCTATGTCCTAGTGCCTCTTAGCCCCCTGCCTTGTGAACGTAGGAACCAGACACCACTTCCCGAACCAAGCCCTTCTTTTACAAAATACATTAAAAACGAAAGAGCACATCACAGACAATGATGCATATGCATATTCACAAAAGAAACCAGACACCAAGCTAGGAACCCAGACACCACTTCCTGAACCAAGCCCTTCTTTCATGTTTGAACGCATAATACTACACTATATAAATCATGCCAAACCAATTTCAACTTACATTATACCAGACAACGATGCATATGCATATCCACAACAAAAACTTTTAAAAAATAAATAAGTATATTTTTATTCAAGTTGTCAACTAGATCTAAGAAACTTGCCAAGTAGATAGAGAGAGCCTGAGAGGAAGATCAATATTGGGATAATAAATAGTCGATCAATACCAAATGTGGAATACAAAGTTTAAATGCTGAATCTTTCCGGTAATTTGAGATCCAAGGTCGGGGTCAACTTACCTGCCACCATCCAAGAGAAACTGCGTGTTAGAACATCATAGTTTCGATTGGGAAGATAGGTAATGCCTACTTACCCCGGCTTGTTATTGCTTGTACCAGAGAACCAAACCACCATCCAGATTCGAAAGTTGAAGATGATAAGTGTATAAAGTAATAAGTGTGTCAGATTAGACATCATTATGCTTGTGCACATGTATGCTTAACGGGTAACCCCATACTTACTATCATGAATAATTATGCTAAATGATTTATGAACCCTATGCTAGAGAAGGTCCTACCATATACTTAATAATTAGACTCAAAGTGTAAATTAAATGAACCTCAAAGCGTTAAAAAAGTTCTTAGAAAAAACTCCACCAAATTGGAGGAGGAATTTTCAAAACTTAATCGGAAGAAATGACTGCCAACCCAAGTCTGTTTGCACAAAATACTCAAACGCATAACAAAATTTCAAATTTCCTTTGTGAATTGATTGACAGAGAAAAGAGTGCCAAAAATTGCCTTAGAGTTACAAACAAATGAAGAAGCTACTTGCAAACTTGTGGTCACAAATCAACTAGGTTGCAAACTACTTTAGGAAGTAGCTAGAGGAAAATGTGCCTTGCTCTCGAAGATGCATTTGTCATTGATCAATGGCTACAAGCCTCTTAATAAACATATTCTATTGCTTTGAGACAATGGGATTATTACTATAGGGAGTGACAGAATCATTCTTATTGCATGTTGATGCATAATCGTCACTAGGAAGTGACTGTGTGGTCAAATACCACTCTCGTCAGTTTTGCAGATTTGCCCTTGTGAGGTAGAAGTTGTGTTTTTCTGCAGTGACAGAATATTTTGCAGTGTTCTGTAATTGCATTTGATGCTCTTTCACAGATTATCACTGAAAAGCTTGACAAGAACAACTTCCAAGCATGGAAGTTTAGAATGATGAATTTCCTTAAGGGAAAAGGCTATTGGGAGTTCATTACTGGAGCTGAACAAGAACCAGTTATTCCTAATGTTCCCAATCAAGACTATCGAGTGCCTATAAGTTTTGGTTTTCTTCATCGACAAATGGAGCAACAAGAGAATGATCTATCAAATGAAAATAAAGAGTTGAAAGATGATTACTTTCCAATGGAAGATGATGTGATGAAGAGTCATTTGATAACTGTGCATGGTATGCATTTGCACCATCATTTGCAATTGATGTCATGTGGAAGCAAGAGAAGGTTATGTTGGGATATCTCAAGGTGTATGCCTCAGGCACACCTTGGTTTCTATGTGTGTGTGCTAGAGGCACAGTTAGGTGCCCATAAGCACTGTTAGGTGGTGGTAGAAGCCACATAGGATGATTGAGAGAATCTAGGAGCAGATTGAGGAGATGATTGTGGAGCTCAGAGGTCATCAGTGATGTCAGTGATCATGTAAGAGGTGCCTACTTAAGGACCTCATCTTTCTTCATTCCATAAGCAAGAATTCTGAGTTTGTGTTCACTCCATGCTTTCTTTTCACTTTACCAACATGGTATCAGAGCCCTTTGATCCCCCTTGAGCCCATTTGTGCCACATCATCTTCTTCTTCTCCATCTTCTTCTTCTTCATCTTCACCATTTCTTCCCCTTCTTCCCAAATCTTGCTAGAGCTTGTTCTCCTCCGTTTCTTTGCCATTCTCCAGGCCCTTCCTACTGGAGATACCTCACAAATGGGCAAACCTTCAGCTGTAAGGAATCGAAGAACGAACGTCGCTGCTGGTTGTCATTTCCCGAAAATCGTCGAACCTCTCTTCTGTGTTTTCTCTGTTTCAGCTCCACCTTTCTCTAATTCCTTTTATGGGAAGCTTCTCCATCCTTGGGCTATCTTGTGTTGAAATCTGAGCAACAATGGCTGCATATTCAAGGAGAAAATAGAGAAAAACCAGTCGACTTTGAGGAAGCTATCTATGGCAACGTGATGCGGATTTGCGCCTCTCCTCCTCAGTGGATCTTATCTGGTATAAGAGCTTTCTTTTGCTTTAGAAAGCCCCTTTTTCTTTGCTTTGGAGAGTAAGATACAAGCCCTCCAAGTTCAGGCCTCTGTTTTTGACAGTTTTGACAAGGTTGTGAAAGTGATGCTACATTAGATGCTACTTTAGCATTTCTGAGGTTTTGAAGTTTTGAAAAGCATTAGTACAACTGTGGCTACAACTTTCTTTTAAGTTGCTATACCTAGATTTCATTGGAAAGCTTTCATTTAGCCACCTCTGTGAAGCATATAAGTGAAAGCATCATTGATTGAAATTTGGTCACAAGTCTTTGCTACATTAAATGCTTATATTTTGAAGCTTTTCAGTTGTTATTCTAGCCTTGTAAGAGAGAAGGCACTGCCCAATTCTTGGGTTAGACCCTCTCATGGTTTGCCTATGCAAAATATGTGAAAGGCCAAATCATAAAGCAATGTCTTGTTATGCTACAAAGGAAGAGAATGCCAACATGGCTTCCTTGTTGAAGATTGCCAAGATAATGGTTGCCAAAAAGGAAGCAACTTCAAAGACACAAAATGCCAATCTACTTTCAATTGATGTGCCTCCACAAGATGAGGCATCCTTTGAAGAATATGCTTTTTGAATCATCTCTATGTATGCTCCAGATCTCTCTTTTTGAGTCAAGGTACTCAGCCTGGATAGTCCTCCAAAATGAATGAAATAAACTATTGTGTGTTTTGAAAACACCTCTGGTCACCATATGATGTAGGCCATGTGTATGTGTTTTTTTGCTCCATGGTACCTCCTACAGACATTGTGTGCATGTACATGCAGGGGAGATAACCATTGGAAGGTCTTTTGTATCCCTTTTGTTTTTTCTTACACCCATGGGAACCCTTGCTAGCTTGAGATCCTAGCCATTGATAGATCCATGACCACCATGAGATGGCATGTGACACCTTGTGCTAGTTGTATCCTTGACATAGCCTGAGGCATTCCCTTGAGGGGGGGTTTTGTTGGGATATCTCAAGGTGTATGCCTCAAGCACACCTTGGTTTCTATGTGTGTGTGTTAGAGGCACAATTAGGTGCCCATAAGCATTGTTAGGTGGTGGTAGAAGCCACATAGGATGATTGAGAGAATCTGGGAGCAGATTGAGGAGATGATTGTGGAGCTCAGAGGTCATCAGTGATGTCAATGATCATGTAAGAGGTGCCTACTTAAGGACCTCATCTTTCTTCATTCCATAAGCAAGAATTCTGAGTTTGTGTTCACTCCATGCTTTCTTTTCAGTTTACCAACAGGTTAATCCAAATGCATTCTTTGAGGAGCCTGACTACAAAATCCCTTACAACAAGAAAGGTTTGGGGTACATTCCTAATCCAATTCAAGTCAATGATTCTAAACTATGTGAAAGCAATGAAGTCAAAGTTTTTTCTGATCTTTATTTCAAGATTGCAACTTTTGATGAAGATGATGAAGATCTTGAGGACTATGCTGAAAGCTCAAGTACAAATGGTTTTTCTCTTTGGTTTGGACTAATGGATCCAATACAACTGGAGACAACAATGAATCAAAATATTGATACCAATGATGAAAATGCTATTTCAGCTTACAATATTTCTGATGTTGATACTGAAGTTGACAAATATGTATGTGAAGAAGATGCTACCATTGAGTAGTTCCTATTATCCATCAAGGATGAGAATGTGATATTGGACAACCAATTTGTTCACATGATTAATGCAAATGGTCCAACATCAGTTCTACATAGTCAAGAAGTTATTCTAGATGATCAAGCATCTAATCCAATGTTTAAAAATGCATGAAGGCTGAAAATGATGATGAGGATACAAGTAATGATGAAAGGGCTACAGAGATGGTTTAAATTCAAAATAATGAAGAAACAGACAACAAAGAAAAGAAGTTAGAACCAAATAAGGCTGAAGACCAATTGGTCGATGGTGAAGATAATGAGGTATTAAAGTTTCTTCTTTCTTTTAAGCATAATCAAATTACTGATCAGTTTCCAAAAAATGTTGATGGCTTTAAGTTTCCAATTGTCTCAGAAAAATCAAATGAAATGCGACCAATAGTGTTGATAGAAATTCAGATTTTAGATTGCAAAATGCAATTGAATTCAGCTCAACTTGGGTGAAGAAAAGGAGGAGGAAAATGTTTTAGAATCACTCATTGAGGTGGTTTCACAAACCAAAAATTCAGATTCGAAGGATAAATCAATCCAAAATATTTTATCATGCTTTGACTAAGTTTGATAATGAGTTCTTTGGTGCAAATGATAACAATATGCAATCAGATTTTGGTTTACAGCTAGATTCCAGTGTTGGCAAAGTTTCAACTATTTGGAAGGACTTGAGTGCAAAAGCACAAACTAAAAATTCAGAAACAGATACAAACAAAGATGATGATGATTTTTATGATGATAGTTATCCAATGCAAAGGATGAAAGATGAGGCTAAATGGAGAAGCTTAAGCCAGAGCCAAAGAAGCCCAAAATGGAGCCAAAAGAGCTTGGAGGATTTCCCTAATCACCTCTTCTTTATACCAAAACTATTTTGACACTTGGTAAGTGTTCAAGGTCAAAGTACACAACAAATGAAAGCTTGGGAGAATGAAAAATAGAAGTACAAAATGTAGCAAGTAATCAAAAAGCAGTTTGACAATTTTGGGCACTCTGACAAGAGTCGGATGCATTCTAAAGGTTGGAAACAGTCCAAACAATGGATTCTCAATTTGATTTCAGTAAAGGGAAGTTTTAAAAGTATGAAGGTATTTTTTGTGATCTTTAATTCAGCATGTAGTGATCAGACAGTTGGCATAATATGAACAAACAATCCAACATTCCGGCTACAATCTGAAGACAAATCCAACTATCTATTATCCTATTTCTGCTTTATTTTTCAAAATCCAACTTGATAGCAAGTTTTTGCTATGTATGATCTTTATGGATATGTTTTCATTTGTTTTTATTGGAAAGATTTTGATAGTCAGAATGGAGTCTAATAATAGTCTGATTTCACTCAGGTCAGACCGTGGCAAATTCTAGACAAAAAGCTGAATTCAACCAAGGGATTAAAGCTAATTCAAAATTCACTATTCCAATGGTTTAATCAAAGTCAAATGCAGATTGTTCAAAGGCAAATGAAGGATTTATTTGAGGACTCTACACCAACATATGTTGCGGATGCTAGAGCTTCATCAGCATGTTCCTATTGGAGCAATATATCCCATTCCGTGCGCCAATGGAATGTGAATATGCTGATTCATGCATGGTTCTATTTTGTTTATTTTGTATGAATTAGCATGGATGACATTATATTTTATGGGTTACTAGCCCTGGTATGCTACCATAAAATGGTGGCACTGTAATCATTGATGCACTTACATTATATTTGTTCATAATGGCGCATAAGTCACTATGTCTTATTTTTTCTTTATTGCACAATAATTTCTATCTTTTGTAATTTAGATGACAACTGTGTTTGGAGGTAGTTGGAACCTTGGTACTGCACCAAGCTCTTCTCTCTATTTTCCAGCATAGTCTTGGATTGATGAGATGTTGCATCATGAAGAGAGTCTACTAAATCCATTAGATTGAACCTATAAATAATATGGTGCGTTCGAGGCTTGAACATTTTGAGAAAATTTCAACGACCAGGTGTGCCAGGTGTTGAGGGTTAATTAGGAACCTAGGCTAAGTCTTAAGCTAAGTATGGTCATAAGTGGTAGTTAGTGAGTCATAGGTCATGTGGGAGTTAGTAACTACTCCATCATGTTCATTCTTGATGTAATTGATTCATGCATTGCATGTATGTTTCATGGAAGATGATTATTTGTGATGTAGTTCTATTCCAATAGCAGTTTGACTTTGTTTGGATGATAGCAATCTGTCTGCCTGTAGTTTGACTGTAATCTGATGATCTAATCTTGCATCTATATTTGGGAATTCATGTTGCATGTCTGATTTGGTCTGTAACAAAGGTTTGTTAAGATTTGAGAGCATACATAATGTTGATACACATGACTATGTTGGCAAAAATTATTTCCAACATGTTTGTCAACAAAAAACAGAGGAAGAAAGAAAAAAATTTAGGGAGAAAAGTCAAATCAAATTTCTTATGTATATGATATGTTTCAAAGTGCACAAAGGAGAGAAGGAAGAGATAGGAGGTTGGACATGCTATTTGATAATGAGCTCAATTGTGTGATGGCATGGTATAAAATACATGGTATTACAAGAGCATCTTTTCATAGGTACAAAGCTTCATATGAGGCATGATCAAGGAAAGCTTGACATATAAAAATTGGCATTATTCAAAGGGCTTGGGAACATGTTGAGATGGAAAAGGCTATACTATTATGATTTGTTGAGAGCAATCCTAATCAAATTCTCCATAAAAGTAGGACTACATTAGAGGGATAAAGGGAGACACAATTAATATTATCAAGGAAATTAACATTAGGATATATTGACAAAAGTTAATATGAGTCTTTATAGCATGTATTTGAGGCCTATATCACACTCTACCCTTAGTCGATTATGGAAAACCACTCTCAAACATGTTCGTGTCTAGAAGAATTTACATGCTTGCTTAAATGAGTTGTCACAAAGTGCACTACTCTTGGAACCAAAGAGCTATGTGTGAGCTCAAAAAATACTTGTGTATTACACATGACAAAATGGACCAAGCAAAACAGTCATACCATGATTAGATCTGCTTCTTAAGATACTTCATAATTCCAAGAAATTGCTAGTTTTTACAAAATTACGTCTACGAGGCTAGTCGTCCCTCCGCAAATAGAATCAGCACAACAACAAGACTCCTTCAATGGTCATCAACGAGCCTAGCACTTGAGAGTTATGGAGCATGATAGCGTTGGAGCCATCTTGAGGCAGATATGCAAGCGCATCTAGTATAGCTACGCGTCGTTTCGTCGATTCGGCACTTTGTCATCTCTCAAAGAAAAAAACATAGAGACACATCATCCAAAGGTTGAGAAACCTTTGGAAAAAAGCCACCTCATCAAAGCTTTTATACCCCTCTCTAAGTCTCAAACCCCCCCCCCTCTCTTTTCAAAGTCTTTTCACCCTCTTCTTCATTCCAATCTCCTTAGCCTCGCCAAACTCAAAGAAGAAGATCAAAGAACCGGGTCGAAAAGTTCGAAGCAAAGAGTATAATGGAGAACTGAATCGGGATGAGAGATCAAATATTGAAAGCATGAGAAGACGCATCGACTTCAAAGACAAATTCAAGACCATCGAACAAATACCAGGGAAGTGGGCATCATATTTTGTCTCTTTGATATAAAGCGCTTTGCTTTACATTTTCTGGAAAATATACATTTTTAAAATGACAACTCCAGAAGGGATGGTATGATTAGGGAGGCCGAGGAAAGGGCTAGAAAGGGAAAAGCAATAGTCAGAGAGGAAATAGATGAGGAGGTACAAAATGAAACTGGATAATGTAGAAATGGAGGATATTAATTATGGTGATTATGGAATTCCATATGCGGAATTCACCAAACTTGAAACTCGAATGCAAAATATAGAAACATGGTTAGGGGTTATCAGTGAAACATTAAAAACCCTAACTGAAGCTATAACTAAGATAGCCGATTCTCAATCAGTATCTATTACTAAAAAATCACTGATTCCTCCTAATCAAGTTGAGAGGTCTACCTCTTGACTTAGAGAAACCTCGAACATCCTTAAGGACTTAAAACTACCAATTTTCAATGGGGAAAAAAAGGAGCATAATAAAGATGCGATTAATACGTTCTTGCAAAAATGGCAAGACTTTCATTGACCTAGGAATACACCTCCTAAAAATCAAGTCGTGGAAGCAAGTCTTTCCCTTGGAAATAAAGTCTATAAATGGTGGATGAGCCTCAGGGAGAGTGATAAAATTCCTAGATATTGGACTGAGTTTGAACAAGCCTTCCTAAAAGACTTTTTACTGAAAAATGAATTAGAAAGAGCGTGGGAGCTTGGGACAATTGCACTATGGGTAAAAACACTTTAATCTAGTACATAGCAAATTATAGGGAGGCAATCCTTAAGTTGAAGGGAATTGATGAATTCCAAAAGATAAGGGGTTTCGTGAGAGGTCTCAAAGACACTTATAAGGTTAAGGTGAAAAGAAATTCTCCAAAAGCCTTTGAGGAAGCCATTAAGTATGCCCAAATATATGATGATACGATAGGAAAATTCAGAATTGGAACTTCGGAGCAAACAGGTTTTGTTTCAAAGTTCAATAAATTTTCCAATTTGAAAAGGAAGGGGCACTTTAGAAAGGAGGTTCCTTAGGCACCACCTAAGAAACCTCAAACACAAAATTATCCTCTCTTGAAAAAAGAGGATTATGAAAGGGCCAGGCAAGAAAATATTTGCTTCAAATGTCTGGGCAAAGACCATGCTGCTTGGAAGTGTCCAAAAAATAAACCAGCGGGAGCTAAAGCCCCAAATAGACCTCCACAAAAACAAGTGCATGCGGTGCAAGTGTTACCGCTTAATGGTACTGAAAAGTACACTGAGGTAGAGGTCTATCATGAGGATAGCACCCACATGTGCTATCTATCATCGGCAATGTGGCAGCCCACCTTTGGTCCTCATGATTTAATGAGGATGCATGGAAAAATTAAGGGGCAAATAGTAAGAGTGATGGTCGATGATAGTGCAACACATAATTTCTTAAACTACTCGTTAGTTAAGAAATTAAAATTGCCTGAGAGTCCCAGTGCCCATAAATATGTGGTCTCTTTGGCGAAGGGCAGTGATAAAAAAGTTTGGGACACCATGATATATCGTGTAGAGATGGATATTCAAGGCTATCAGGATGCCTTGGATTTCCAAATCATGCATCTCAACCGAACAGATGTAGTGCTTGGTTGAAAATGGCTGTATAGTCTCGGGCATAGCTTACAGAGAAGTTATCTTAATAACTCCATTATGTTTGAAAAAGAGGGTAGAGTCTTTCAGATTCAAGAACATGATGTGCCTAACTCTCCTCTTATTTATTCGATGGAATTGGAACGACTACTACACTAAGAAGAATGCGAGGTATATCTTTGTGAACTTACTTTTATTGGTGATTTTATGTCTTTTGCATTGAAAAGAAGTAATGTTGTTTTTTATCATGTTAAAAAGCATAAATCTTCTTTCAAAGATTTAATGTTTGAATTTAAAGATGTTTTTTCATCTGATTTACTTGATGGTTTACCTCCTGAGAGAGAAGTAGATCATAAAATAGATTTAATTCCTGGATCTACCCCTGTTTGTAAACCCCCATATAGGCTTAGTCAAACAGAGGAACATGAGGTCGAAAGACAATTAATGGAATATCTTAGAAAAGGCCAAATCCAAACAAGTAGTTCACCTTGGTCTGCACCAGTTTTACTGGTAAAGAAAAAGGATGGTACTATGCGTTTATGCAGAGATTACCGAGCACTAAATAAAATCACCATAAAAAATAAGTATCCTATGCCTTGCATTGATGAGCTCTTTGATCAATTGCAAGGGGCAAAATACTTTACTAAAATTGATTTAAGATCAGGATATCATCAAGTACAAATTAAGGAAGAAGATGTCCCTAAGACATCATTTCATACTAGGTATGGGCATTATCAATTTAAAGCAATGCCATTTGGATTAACAAATGCTTAGCAACTTTCATGACACTTATGAATAGTGTCTTAAGGCCATATCTAGGAAAATTTGCTATTGTATTTCTAGACGATATCCTTATTTATAGTAAAACCAGAAAAAAACATTTGGAACATTTGCAAAAAGTGTTCCAACTACTTAGAGATAATTCACTCTTTGCAAAAGAATCCAAATGTGAATTCTTTGCAAAAAAAGTGAAATACTTGGGACATATAATATCCCAAGAAGGGGTGCGTATGGACCCTGACAAAGTAAGGGCCATATTTGAATGGCCACATCCTACAAATCTAGAAGAATTACAGATATTCTTAGGTTTGTCAGGATTCTATAGGAGATTCATCCAAGATTATGCTAAGATTTCTGTTCCGATGACGGACCAGCTTAAGGGGAAGGGAAGCACCTTCATATGGGATGAACCTCAAAAGAGAAGTTTTGAAAAATTAAAGGTAACTATAGCGGCAGCTCCTATCTTAAAAGTAGTGGATCCCAATGAACCATTCGTGGTTGAGACAGATGCCAGTAATTTTGCTGTTGGGGCAGTACTTATACAAAAGGGTCGACCAGTAGCTTTTGAAAGCAAAAAGCTAGATCGTGCCCAACGGAATTACTCGGCATATGAGAAGGAACTATATGCTATAGTCTATGCTTTAAAGAAGTGGAGGCACTATTTATATGGTGCAAAATTTGAGATCATCTTTGATCAAGAAAGCATTAATTGGATTTGTAATCAGCCAGAGCTTAAAGGTAGAAAAGTTAGATGGGCTGAGTTAATGCAAGAGTTTGATATACAATTGACATATAGGAAAGGGAAGTTTAATGTGGTAGCAGACTCTCTTAGCCGAATGCCAATTGTTAATGAATTGAGTTTTACTCAATTTCAGAATGATTTCCTAGAGTCCTTAAAAGCGAAATGTGAATTTGATCCTCACTTCTCTGAAATATGGAAAGCAATTAAAAACAGGGATCCAACTAATCGAGAGGCTTTCACTGAGGGATCGCATGGAAATGGCAACACACCACAGGTTGGTAATCTCAAAAGTCTTCCATGGGTCTATCAATGTGCACATGACATGTATGTGTCTTGCCCTTGTTTCTCTGTAAGACTCCTTAATGGTGGTAGACATCCATGCCATTGTCCTATGGTTGCCTTCCCACACATAAAACATCTTATTACATAGAAAATGCAATTTTGGCCTCTGCTCCAAGTCTCTCTCAAACATGTCATTGACCTCTGTCCACATCAGAGACCAAAGCTCTCTCTTTGCTAGAGTTACCACCATCTCCTCCTCCCCACTCCTTGTGCAAATGGAAATAATGAAAGCTCCCTTTTTGGGGAGATACCCCTCGTACTAAAATGCACACTTAAGTGCAACCACATCACCCCTTAATCCCCACCCTCTAGAGAGGTGATAAGTCTACAAAGAGGGATCCTGGGACACTCATCTGAACTAAGGATTCTATACTTTGAAATGATATCTCCCCCACTAACAAGATCCAAGCCAATACTACCAAATCAATCTTATCTCCTACCCAATTAGTGTCATGAACATCTATAGTATCCTCTGTGTTCCCAGGCATATCCACTCCTGAATTTCCCTCGACCTCCCTAGTATTAGTCTAGACAATCTGCTTCCTTTTTCTCTCTCTTCTCTTGGGAGGTGATACTATTTTCTCTTTACTCTTCCCCCTTGTCTTAGTTAGAGGAGTTGTACTCTCCTCAATATCCATCTGTAGAACAGTAACACAAACAACAATAAGAAATAAACAAATCTTCACAATACCATTGGAATGAGAAATTAGAGATGTTGTGTAGTCAATTACTTTGTAGATTTCTTTGCAAAAAAATGAATAAAAAGGGCATACAAGAGGCTGCAATGTCACAGCCTCCTCCACTCCTAATTTGCTTAATTTTTGGGCACACTGACAATTTAAGCCTTGTTAGGCCAATTTAAGCCTTTATGCATAGAGGATGGCCTTGTTGGGCAAGAATACAGCCCAAAAAATTCCAATCAAGCCTATATGGAGCCTGCGATGTTGCGGCCTCCTTGGACCCTCCATTTGCCTTTTTTGGGTTGTCAAACCTTGACTTCTATTAGGTTATTCCACCTCTTCTAAGAGGCCAAAAAAAAGGTCCCAAAGAAGGCTTCTAGAGAGTAGTGATCTAAACAGGCAATCACAGAAAGAAATATCAAAAGGGTGCGCAGCTTTTGGGCTCATTTAGAGGCTAAAGCCAACTCTTTTTGGTCAAGCAAATGGCAAAACAAAATGGCCAAATAGGACTCCCAGGAGGATGCAACATTATAGTCTCCTTCAAGCCCTCTTTCTCCTTTTTTTTGGCTATTTTTCCATGATAAATAAGTACCTGGTCCAGCCTTTGAATGGGCAAAAAAGGTGGGCAAATAGGTCTCCAAGGAGTCCGTAATATTGCAGCCTCCTTGGAGACCTTTTTGCCCATTCTTCTTTCCCATTCAAAGGCTCTCCTTTCATCTACACAAAAGACCTCATTTTCTCATTTTTGGCTATCCATTCATGACACTTACACAGTATTTGATTGAGATATCCTTTTGCCTCAACAAATGACTTGACTTGCTCTCTTTTTTTGATCCAACCATGATGCTTATGCTGCATTTAAGCATTTAATCCAACCCTCAAATGGGCAAAATAAATTGGCAAATAGGTCATCCAAGGATCCTATGATATCGCGGCCTCTTGGGACACTTGTTTGTCATTTTTTGGTGCTCATTTGAGAGCTCCTTCCATCAAAAAATTTTACCAAAATTTTATCTAATCTTATCCCCTAGAAGGGCCAAAAAAAAAAGGGGAAAATAGCTCTCAAAGGAGGCTATGATATCGTGGCCTCCTTGGAGATCTATTTTCCCTTTTTTTTAAGGTTTTTGTAGACTTCGTTTCGTGCAGCCAAATGATCAAAAAAATGCACTTACTTAGAATATGATTCCCACAAAAGGAAAAAAATGAAGACATGTTTTCCCTTGGAGACTTGTTTAAGCTCTTCCTATCCACCTCACACACCTAAAAAATAAAATCATTTTGCCCTTGGAGACTTGTTTGCCTAAGCCTTCTCTTCTATCTCAAGTACCTAAAAAATTAGGCCAAGTAAGATCCATGCTCGGTCCATAAGGCTAATTTGTTTACTCTTTTTGCTGCTTAGAAATGGAATTTTTCATTAGTTTATCCGAATTAATAGCTTGCACCAAAAAAATGAGCAAATAGTTCTACCAAAAGCTCACGATGTTGCAATCTCCTTGAAGAGAAATTTGCTGAGCTTTTGTTATCTTTGTTGGATTGATGAACAATACCAACAAGAGGCATAGAAATGGAGAATTGTGAAAGACTCACCTAGTTTGCCAAAATCGAGAAGAAGAAATCAAATAGCCTAGCAAGTAGAGGTAGTGCTTGCCAATCAAACCAGTTGATGGGAGGGGCCATTAATCAAACCAAGTGATGGGAGGGAGGGTGCACCAAGCAAACGATTAGAGTGATGGGAGGGAGGGCGCACCAAGTGTACTAACGAGTATGGTAATAATCTGAGTATGGGATTGCAGGAGATGGGGATTAGGGTCGGTGAAAGAAATATGAGAGGGAAGCCTATGACGGGCATGCGGTCCTCCATCTCGGACCTCTTTAGTAGCTCTTGATAGTATAATGTATTTCTCCTAGGAGATGAAGATACCATCCTCTTCTTACCTGACCTCAATCTCGTGGAAGTAATGAAGCATTTCCAAATATGTCATCTCAAATTCTTTCATGAGCAACTTCTTGACTTGGGCAATCTTCTCTTAATGGTCCCCTATAAGGATAAGATCATCCATGTACAAGATTAGTATCAGCCTCAACCCCCCCTTTGAAAAGAGATAGCGGTTGGCATTAGATGGACTCTCTTGTAGCCCAATCTTCAAAAAGTATTCATCAATTCAGTAGTACCATGCTCTTGGGGCCTATTTTAGCCCATATAACACCTTGCATACTATCCAAGCTCCTATCAGACTTGAACTTCTATTTGGACACCCATTTGATACCGATGACCTTCTGCTAGTGAGGCCTATACACCAAATCCCAAGTTTTATTCTTTAGAATTGTTTCCATCTCTACCTTCATGGTAGCTTGCCATTCTCAAACATCCTTTGCTTCCTTGAAGGATCTAGGCTCCTAGATATGAGCCAGCATGGTGAAGTTTTCAACAAGAGCCTTCACATTATGTTGAGACCACCACATGCCAAAATTGCTCTAGTATATATCCATGGCCCTGAGTCTTGTAGGGTTTTCAAGTAGCATTGTGGTAACTTCCTCTCCATGGGATGTGCCGTTGGAGACAGTTCCAATTCTAGTTCATCCTATTCCTCCTCCTCTTCCTTGGGTTGTTCAACCTTCTCTACTTCCTTTGGTGAATCAAATTTCTCTGCTTTCTTGATAGTGATCCAAGGTGGGGGTAAAGTAGGGAGCTCCTAGATCTCCTCTATAGGCTATGGCTCTAACTCCTCAAGACCACATCCTTGCTAAGTAGTATCTACTTCTTCATCGAGTCAATAAGGAAATACGTCTTTGATTCTTCATTGCACCCTACAAAGATACACTTTCTACTCTTTGCATCAAGCTTGGTCCTTTCATCAATATTCAAAAAAAGATGAGGAATGCTATCGACACCTTCATCCCTGCCATAGCCTTTGAGCTGGGATGAGTTTCCTCCATTTTTTTAAACCACTCCTTTTTGTTTGACATGTACTTCAAAGCTTCACTATCTATGTACCAGCCCTCCTTACCCTCACTAATTGCATAAGCGGAGCAGTGTTCAGTGTGTAGGAAGAGCTCACCTATAGTGATGTTGGCTAAATCTGATTGCGGCTTCTCCTTGTTCTTGGAATCCTTCTTTCACTTCCAATCCACCTTCTTCTTCAAGCATTCCTTTTTGAGTTACCAAGCTTTTGGTAATAGAATCACTTCACCATCTTCTTCCATGCATCCTCGACCTTGAATTCCTTCGACTTACCCTTGTCAGATTTGTCCTTCATTGTGAGTGCCTTTTAGTCTGCTTGATTATACAGCTTCTCTCAAGCCTCCTCCTATAATACTATCATCATGAAGCTCCTTGGTAGCTTGTGAAGTGTCAACAGTGCTAGCTCACTCTAGTCTACCTTCTTACCAATTGAAGCAAGTTGGTCTCGCACCACTCTAATCTTCTTAAAGTGATCGTGGACATTGTCTCCCTCATTCATGTCCTTATTGTAGAGGTGGTGTTGGAGAGTCAGTGTCTGAGATGTGTTGTTAGTATAATACAAGTCCTTTAGGATGGCCCACATAGCTACAAAAATTTTCCAAAATTTTGAGTGCCCTTTCAATTCTACTTTCCCAATGTGCATTCTTGTGGGATGACTCTTGCATAGCCTTACTTGTGGGTTTTAACCCAATTCCTACAATTATGGACCAAAGGCCCTTCTCCTCAAAGTATAGACAATTCCAAGCTACCATGCTGGAGAGTTCTCTCTTGTAAAGACCGCAAGGTCCATCAAATAATTTTTTGTCTCCATCTTTGGACCGGGTGCTCTGATACCACCTATTAGCTCAAAGATCAAACCTAAAATTACATGCAAGAAGACTGGAAACTTTAGAGACAATTCATCGGTGGAAGTATGTTTAGCTAGACTAAAAAGCAATCTCCATGGATAATATTTTTGAGTGCTTATAGAAGCACGTTGCAAATGTAGACTTGCAAGTGGTTCAAGTCATAAAAAACTAAGGACGTGCAACATTCCACGTCCCACATCCTAGAATGTGTGAGTGTGTGTGTGTGTGTGTGTGTGTGTGTGTGTGTGTGTGTGTGTGTGTGTGTGTGTGTGTGTGTGTGTGTGTGTGTGTTGGTCTCTACCCAATTTAGAAAGCTAAATTGGGTAGATGTATAGTGGGAGCTTTTTCCATTGGGGTGAAATTCGAAGCACATCGTATTGCTTCCTCTTCCTGCCCCCGTTGCTCTCATCACCGTGAGACAGTTCCCCATTTGTTATGGTCTTGCCCGCACTCTCGGATATTGATCACTCATGTCTCTCATTTGCTGCAGCTTTGGTTTCCCTCTATCAAATTTGGGAAACTATTCTGGATGTTTGGATGCTTCTCATCTCAGATGTCTCCATTCCTCCTTTTCTTTCACTGGGCTCGTTTTTGGGTACTATGGACTATTTGGACACAGAGATTGCATTTTAGGATGGGACAATAGTTTCCTCAGGCATATGCTTTCTTCAAAATGTCCCTCAAGCAATCTTTATATGATAGTTATGCTGCAAGGGACTTGGATGCTACTAGCCTTGAAGTGTTTTCTCATTGTTTTTGAGTTTTTCCATTAGGCTCTCTTTTGGAATCTAATGTCATGTACATTGATTTCATGTTAATTTTATAGTTACTGGTTTCACAAAAAAAGTGTGTTGGTCTCTACCCACCCAAAGTGTCTCTCCCACGTAGCTGCTGATACCTGCCCCGTGTACCTGCTCTCTGCTTTCCATATCTGTTTGACCACCTCTATTACATAGCTTCTACTGGTCTCTACCCACCCAGTGTGTCTCTCTTGCTGCTGCTGCTAATACCTGCCCCATATAGCTGCTGATTTGCCCCTTCCTTTCTTCTTTTCCTGCTTTGATTTGCAACATGGATAATGCTGCTCAGATGATTGCTTAGATCCACAAGGAGTGCTCCTCAGAAGCAAAACGACAATGCTATGAGGCTTCAGCATTTCAAGTTATAAGTGAAAATGTCAACATGGATGATGCCAAGTATGTATACAACCTACTAAAAATTGATTTTCAGCTTACTCGATAGCATTGGACTGGTGCAACACCTTTGGTTAAGGTGAAATTGAGCTTGCCCTCTTTGGTGGATCCCTTGAAAATACTTTCACAAACAGCAATAATCTTCTTCCCTGGAAAATTGCCTTCTACAAGTGATGTTGGATAGTGGATTAATTCCCTGCTTAAGGGCTCTTTTGTGAAGGGGGTGTACTTTGCTTCAACAGGCTTTTATGAAGCTCACTTGTTGGATGCCCTTCAAAAGCAGCACATGCTAGAGATGTCACCTTTGTTCTATGGCAGACAGATGGTTCCTGTTATGCCCTGGTCGCCCAACGAAGACTATTAGAGTCTTATTAAGCATAACTGTCCAGTTTGGGTAGAGGTGGTCGATTTTCCTGACTACATGCATCAACAGTTAGCTACCATTGCATCTACACTTAGACAAGTTATATGCAAGCCTCACAATGTTGGCAACAGGAATAGGTTTTGCATACTATGGGATACAGATAGAGAAACACCATCCTCTATAGCAGTTGAGATTGATGGTATCAATCTAGAGGATAAATATTTCAAATTGAAATGGGGTGTTTTTGCTGGTGCTTGCTTCTCATGTCATAAGTTTGGACACTTGGCTTCTGAGTGTCCCTCTGTATTACATCAGCCACCTCCTACTGCCATATCAAGGGACACTACTCCTATTCAGCCTAAGGAGGGAAAAAAAGTTATTAACAAGCTTGGTGAGAAGAATGCTAAACTTGTGACACAAATTGGAAATAAGGTTTCTTTGCATGCAGGAAGTCAGGCTCAAGACAAAGGAAAGGCCAAAGTAGTTGCTCAGACTCTCAACTAGAGTGGCAGACTCAAAGGAAAAAGATTAACCTACGGAACAGACCTCTGCAATCTAGGCATTGGGATGTGGATTCTACTTTACCAGGACAGACAAATGCAGCCTTCTCCTCACATACATCTATTGAGGAGCCTTGGAATATTGTCATCCAAAGGAACATTCCTATTTATGAAGATGCCAATGCTTTTGCAACTTTAGGTGATACAGATGCCATGGCTGAGACATAGCCATGTTGGCTATTTTTTACTTTGATTTTAGATGCTTTCTGCTTTTGTATATACTTGTGTTCCTATCATTTGTACATCCCATTATGATCACTACAATCAAGTGTGTTACCTATAACATACAGGGCCTCTATAATAGAAACAAATGGAGGCTGTTTTGGAGTTATGTTATGAGGCACCAGCCTGACGTGATATGTCTACAAGAGCATAATCAACATGCTATGGCTGGAGATGTTAGTTACTTTGGAGGATATGATATCTTTTATTCAGGAGACTCTGACTATTCAGGCCTTGCTATGCTAGTCAAACATGATTTATAGCCCCAGGTTGCTTACAATGATTCCCTAGGGAGATGGATGGTTATGCAGATATGTATCCATGGTGACATTTATGAGATTGCTGTTTATGCCTCTCAGGTATCTGCCAACAGGGCTGACATGTGGGCGTCTATTGCTGCATATCCCTGGAGATCAGTTGCCTTCCTTAGAGGGGACTTCAACAATTCTCCTAGGTCTATAGATAACATTACAGGAAACTCACACATGCTTCAGCTTGAGCAAAGAAAATGGAATCATCTTATGGCACATACATAGGCAGGAGACATTTGGCTTACTTTGCACCATGATTTGCATGGATATACATATCATCATAATGCTATCCACAATTACTGGGCAAGGCTAGATAGATGGTACTTGCTACATACGCAGCAATTTACTAATTTCACCATTCAAATCATGGTGGATCATTCTCTATCTCTATCAGATCATGCTCCTATTTGGTTGACATTGGATTTTGGTATGCCTACTCATGATTTGCTTGCTCATACTATCCGGCTCAAACATGTAAATGTAGCATTTTTTCAGCATGCCTCTTTCAGAAACATGATACAAGATGCCATTGCCCCATTGCAGGCACATGCCAATTATGACTTGAATTATACATGGGATTCATTTGTGCACCATATTCAGCATGTTATTACAATATATGGCTGGTTGAAAAAAATAAAAGATGCCAAATATCAAGTGCAGTCCCTCACAGAGTTATCACAGGTTCATAATTTATCTCCAGTCCAACAAGAGAGTTTATTGCATTATCGATCATTGTTACAAGAAAACAATCAAAGGAAAGTCAACAAGTGGCAAATCCATGCACGGATGACACCATTCATGGATAAAGGATGCTCTTCCAAATCTTTTTTCTAGGGGTTACATTCTCATCGGCAAAAGAGCTCCTGTAAGGAAGATTGATGGCACCTGGACTCATTCTCTCTCTGATCTTGATCATGAATGTTATGATCAATTTCAGAAGCTATTTGCAGCCCCCTCACTCGGCCAATGATAGATGCACAGCAAGCTCTTTTGAGACATGTCCAATCAATCATGCTTCAGCAGGATGCCTTACTAGATCAGCCATTCACAACAGAAGAATTACATAATGCCTTGCTCCATTTTGGCAAAGGGAAATCTCTAGGATGGGATGGTCTAACAGTGGAATTCTATTTGGCATTCTGGGATGACCTTAAAGATGTCGTGCTACAAATGATTAATGATGTCTGGAACAACAATTGTATGCCTAATTCATGGAAACATGGGCTGGTCAAGCTTATTTCGAAGAAAAATCTTTTTGAAACTTTATCAGATTGGAGGCCCATTACTCTCATGCGAGTGCAATATAATATCATCTCACCAAAATGCTGGTGCATAGAGTGCATACCTTTTTGCATGATGGACTACATCCTTTTCAATATGAATTTGTGCCTAGAAGGCAGATATATGATAACATTGCCAATGCCATGACTGCCATTGAGTATGCTAAATACACTAAACAAGATGTTTTAATCTTATAGGTAGACATAGCTAAAGCTTTCGACACTGTTCCAATGGGATTTCATTGCACAAACAATGCACAAGATGGGATTTGGGCCAAAAATGGTGCAGGTTATCTATTGGCTATATAAAGACTCTTCAGCCCAATGTATTTTGGCCAATCATTTGTCTACATCTTGGACATTGGGTAGGTCAGTGAGGTAAGGTTGCCCTCTCAGTGCACTACTTTATGCCATTGCCACTCACCCCCCGCTAATCTATATGGATCATCTTAACTTACAGGGGAAATTAAAAGGTTTATAATTGCCACAGGAGTATCTAGCTTTGTGACCCAAGCATATGCAGATGACTCCTTTTTTATGCCTCAAAATACACAGCAAGAACTGAATACTTTAATGGATGCTTTATCTTTGTTTGGGCTGGCAGTGGGACTGCATGTTAATTTTGAGAAATCCAAACTAATACCCTTAAAGAGTCAAGATTGGCATGCCATACTTTGGCCAGGAGAGATTTTAGATCCTCATGTTCTGATTAGGCACTTGGGATATCCTATTGGCTGGCTGGTCACACTAGAAAACAGCAGCTTAATTGGATATTAGACAAGTTAAATGCAAAGCTAAATTATCGGAAAACTACCACTTGGCCACTTCATGTTCGCCTCAAGATTGTGCAGTCCATTGTTATGGCATACATACAATTCTTTATGCCACTCTTACATTGGACAGATCAAGAAATTGTAGCCTATATGTCAAAAGCCATGGACATGCTATGGAAGAATAAGGCCTCCAAGAAGGCATTCCGTTTGTTGAAAATGGACTTTATCTGTTCTCCTCGATAATGTCGCGGTTTGAATGTGCTTAATATTCGCTATCATGCACTCTCATGAAAGGTATCAATGCTGCCCACCTTCTTTAAGCAAGAACAACCATGGACAAGAATGCTTTCCTATATGAGTCAAACTACGCAGACACTTTTTTATGGTAAATGGGAAGTGGATGCCTGGGATCTTTTACTTGTGGAAAATTTATGGGAAAAATCCCAAAATGCCCCTTTGCCTCGGCACTCATTCATGATTGGAAAGAGGTCCTATCTAATATCAAATGGGATCCTACAAACCCCCATAACAACTCTTTGAGGAGTGAGAGCATATGTTGAAGTGCAGTTTTTAATCCTCCCCTTGCTTGTCAGGAGCCTGTCAGATCATATAATTTGAGTAAAATGGGTGTCAGTTGCATTGCAGATGTGATAGATGATCAGGGGCAACTTCTTACTTTTCCTCAAATCATGGCCAAATACAATCTTGGAATGCACCACAGGCTTATCTGGAAGAAAATAAAAGATCTTCTGCAGCCTTTATTGCCTATTCCCTAGTTCTCACATGATAACAAGTTAGCTAACTGGAAGTTATGTCCCAAAGGGCTGAATATGCGCCCTGTGCCTATAAGCAAACTCACCTCTATGACAACATACAAACTTCTACAGCCCATGCCGAGATACACACTCACGCAAATTATTTATGGCATATGCAAAAACCCCTCTCCTGGTGGTCAAGGAACTTTAGTATTTTATGGAAGGCCAAGCTGCCTCTCAAACAAAGACTATTTCTTTGGCGATGCATTATTGGAACATTGCCAATTGGAACTACTTTGGTTAAGAGGAAGATAGCTACTGCCACAGCTACCTTTTTACGATGCTAGGCACATGTAGAGACAGTACCACACCTATTATGGTTTTGTCAATGCCCCAGGCTTTTGACTGCAAAGATTTCAAGGTTCTTATGTCTTGGATTCCCGAATACCAGATTTGGGAAATTTTTTTGGCTTTTTGGCAGATGTCCTACTCCATTGTGACCTTATTCTCTACTCCTTCACTGGATTAGATTTTGGGCTCTATGGACCTTTTGGACTGAACATAATACGGCATACTTGCACAAACACTTCCATCAGCCCTATGAATTCTTCAGAGCTTCCAATCTGTTTATGATGCCTGTAAGGAAGGAGATCTAGACAGGTCATGCATGGGGATAGTTTATTTGTGTTTTTAATTTGGGCTCTCCACTTTTAAGAGAGACTCTTTATACAATATTAATCTTATAATACAAGTCCATGGAATTACTATATAAAAAAAAGTGTATGTGTGTGTGTTCTTACAAACTTTGTCTTTCAGCATAGGAATTCTCTATCAACACATTCTCTCTCTCTCTCTCTCTCTCTCTCTCTCTCTCTCTCTCTCTCTCTCTCTCTCTCTCTCTCTCTCTCTCTGTGTCCTATCTATCTTTTCTCAGTACTTCTCGTATTTCTTCCTCTGTTAGTGAAATTATACGTGCTTATACTACAAGAAATACATTGGCTTTTTTGTTCTTGATTGCTCTTTCAGGATGACACTATGAAGGTGGCATGTAGTGATCTAGGTAGTGATCTTTTATCTTCCTTTTATGACACTATATGAAGGTAGCATGTAGTTATCTAGGTAGTGATATTTTATCTTTCTTTTATGACACTATGAAGGTGGCATGTAGTGATCCACGTAGTGATATTTTATGTTTCTTTTTTGCAGGTGTGTCTAACATATCTCTCTTTGACACCAGAGGATGTCGATGTAGGGACCCTCACGCACATGACTAGTCGAGAACAAGAGATAAACGCTATCAAAGAGTATGAGGCTATGAAGAAAAGCAAGCATTGAGAGAAGCAAGGATGAAGCAAGCTACAATGGGGCTGCTAGAGATCAAGCTAATGTTGTAGTTGAGATGGACACGAGACAAAAGATAGTGAATGAGATTGTGTCATTCTTTTAGAGATAGACAAGTGGAATGGACTTAGTAGCCAAAAAGAATATCTTTGAACAAGTCATTTTTCATCCCCGTTTCAAGAATTTGCACAATGCCAATGATGAACTTCAATTGCAGGGAGCAATTGTATCCAACATTCGCAACACCTTAACCCATGTCAAGCAGCCACAAACCTATGATGAAGTTTTCTTCAAAAGTTCTACCATGATGATGGTGATGAATTTTGGTGGAGCAAAATACGAGGAATTCAACATTACAAAAACTTTGAAGCTTTTGTGTGTCCATAGAAGGAATTTTCCCTCTGCAAAATCTTGTTTATTCGTCGAAAAACAGTGAATTTTGTTTCTATCCTCGTATGCCAAAGACAACAAGGATAAAGAGGATGCTACAATATAAACACAATTACATGAGTAGCATCATTAGACCAACGTTGAAAATTTGTGCATTGAATGTAGTAGCATTGTATAGAAAGTTCATGATATTTTCTTTGCATTTTAGACTCAAGATACAAGGGTATCCCCCAATAAGAAATATTTCTATCAAAAGAGGATAGGAAACAAAAGCTACATGAAGCACCTTGCCCATCTTCTCAAGGAGCCTCAGCTTAGGTGCACTCACTACTTTGTAGCTCTGCTACTATTGGGTCATTCCAATAGACACAACACTACTTAGACATTCATTGTCCCCCCCAAGAATTCTATGGAACCCATTTCGTAACCTAGGCTCGCATTTGTCCCCTTTATCCTCTTCACGTCTTCTTAATGTGGATGATAGACAACGAGACACGCGGAGGAGAGACATAGAGAGAAAGAGAGAGAGCATGTGCGCTACTCTATGCACCCATTCACGTGTTGTTTGTGTGGTTGAAGGACACAGAGAGAGAGAGAGAGAGAGAGTGTGTGTGTGTGTGTGTGTGTGTGTGTGTGTGCGCGCGCGTGTGTGTGTGTGTGTGTGTGTGGCAAGCTACACTGTACAACCATTCTCAAGTGCGACGCCGAAGATTTCAGAAAGCGAGAGAATATAATCGTGTGTGATAGTGGGACTTCAGAGATGGTGTGTGTGTGAGGGGGGGGGGAGAGAGAGAGAGAGAGAGAGAGAGAGAGAGAGAGAGAGCTACTTTGAAATGCTTTGTGGCTACTAGGGGCCAAATGAAGAGAACATGCAATAAAGCTACCAATTTTTGGTGTTTTTTGACTGCTTTGTAATTGCTTAGGGTCATGTGGACTCCCTAAAGAAATCACCCACCAAGTAACGGGTCACTTGTTTGTGACTGCTTGGGGACACAAACTCGCCCAAACAATAAAAACACCAACTAAACCTACTTTTGGGACTGTTGGAGAGTGCTTTGAGAATGCTTTGTGGGGCTGGAGCCATGTTAAAGTGCTTTGAGAATATTTGAGAGTGTTTTGAGAATGGTTTGTATAGTATGTGCAATACTAAAGTAAAAAATAGCCACAAAGCATTCTCATGGGCACTCCATTGAACCTCAATAAGGAGCAAATCTAGTTACTCATGCTCCAAACATTAAGAAAGTAGTCTCAAAATAGTTACTTATTGCTCCTACCAACCAAAAAGTAGTGTAAAAGAAGTTCATGATGGCTCCAACTAGTCAAGAAGCAGTCTCAAAGCAGTGACTCATTGCTCCAACTAGTTCAAAAGCAGTCTCAAAGCAATTACCATGGCTCCAAACAGTCAAAAAGTAGTCTCAAAGTAGTTACTCATTGCTCCAACTAGTCAAAAAGTAGTTTGAAAGTAGTTTAGGATGGCTCCCAGTAGTCTGATACAATACTTCATCATGGCTCCAACTAGTCTAAAAGTAGTGTCTAAGCATGCTCAAAGCAGTTCATCATGGCTCAAAATAGTTAGAAAGTAGTCTGAAGGCAGTCTAAAAATACTCTCAAAGTAGTTCATCAAGGATCCAATTAGTTACGAAGCAATTTATCATGGCTCCAACCATAATGCATTTCAAAGTAGTTTCTCATGGCTCCAGCCAGAAAGTATTCTCAAAGCACTCTCAAACAAGCTCAAAGCATTTTCTCATGGCTCCAACAACAAAGCATTCTAAAACAAGCTCAAAATTGTTTATCATGGATTTAGCAACAAAGCATTCTCAAAGCAGTTTATCTTGGCTCTAGCCACCACAAAGCATTCTCAAAGTAGTCTCAAACAATCTTAAATCAATTTCTCATGGCTCCAACCAAAACACAGTCTCTCAAAGCAGTCTCAAACAAGCTCAAAGTAGTTTATCATGGCTCCAACAACAAAGCATTCTCAAACAGCCTCAAAAAAGTTTATCGTGGCTCTAGTTGCTTCCATGGAAGTAAAATCAAGCACATCAACATATATTGATATTGTGTAGTTTATAGATAGCACCATTGGTATTCAAAAAAAGCTAGATTTAAAGTATTTGGAATTCAATCACTTCAATATGTTGGTTAAAAATCTATAGGAAGAAGAACCAATTATTTAACAATCAGCCCTCAAATGATCCCAAAAATAGCACACCTATTTGCTTGATTTCCCTTTCATATCACGGCTCTCTAGGAGCCTACTTTGGATTTTTCTTTTTTGTGCTTGGAAGAGGTGGAATAATCTAATTGAAATCAAGGTTTGAAATCCTAAGAAAATAGCCAATGGAGGGTCCAAGGAGGCCTTGGCATTGAGGGCTCCAAGTAGTCCCATTTGGACATTTTTTTGGCCATATTCTTGTCCTAATAGGATGGCACCATCACAACCAAATGGAAGTTAGAACAATTCATTCAAGCCGTGGTAGCTAGGATTCAATGCCGGCACATAGTTGTTATCCATGTTACTCTATCTAGACTACCATAATCAAATCTTGGCATTCTATTATTCAAAAATATTAATAGTTGGCATTTAGGAAGTTAACAAAATGCTTCTAAAATGTTAGGGAGATTCTCAAAGGACTATATGGACTAATTAAAGGCCCCTTTGTCCTTGGATCCATTCTCAACTAATCATGATGCTGAATCATGTTATGCTGCAAACAAAAACCCCAAAAAATAACCATTAACACCCATTTAATAAATTTATCCAAAGTCATGTGCAATCATTATATCCTTGGTTAGCTTCCCCATTCAAAATGAAGACAAAGGCATTTGGTCACTTAGAATCTTGCAAGAATCAAAAGATTACTAACCATGTTTATGACTATGGCTAGGAGTGATTGAGGATAAAGTGTATCAAATTTGTTGTTGTAAAAAGCTTGGTATCATCCTCCCATGATCCCATAAAACACTACTCACAAGCTCTAAATGCCATAACATCCACAAAGAAAGAATTAAGCATCCATGGCATCTTCCAAGCAAATCTTATATCATAGGAAAAATAGCATCTCTCTTTTTAAATGAAATAAAATCCAAAGGAAGTTTCAAAGGGCATTCTCTTTTCACAATTTTCTTAATCAATCCAATATTGGTTCACTTCCAATATCTCTGCTATACTATCCAAATTGGAGCTCAAAATTAAAGAATCATCCAATATATCTTTTTCCAATAGGACTTCTATCTTAAAAGGTTCTTCTCCCATGAGCAATATTATAGTAGCCAAGTCTCCACAAAATATAGTGTGCATAGCATAGAAATACAAAATCATGGGCCATGCTGATGACTGTGGGCTCGTGAAGCCAGAGCCAAAGAACTTTCAAGATGGGGGAGCTTTTGGGCCAAGCATTCACAACAAAAGGTAACCCACAAGTAACTTATAATGAGTGACCAATGAGCATAATGTGCTCACAATGTGGCCTCACCCAGGATGGAAGGGGAACTAGTCATTCTGATTTCTATAAAAGTAACTCAAGGTAATCAACCACTGTCCAAAACACCTAGGTTCCCAAATCTGAATCAAGGTGTAACCATGCAACTCTATCGTTTCTTTTCATCTCATAGCATGCTTTCGAACAAAGGTAGTGTCACCGGACTAGTCCTAAATATTACAGTGGTAAGGAAACGTAGTGCAAGGTAAATAATCAATGACAATTGACAAATGGCCACTAGGCATGTATACGTGACCATCACCATTCGATTCATTGTGCCATCCTATTCATGTACACAGTGTCCCTATCCAATGACAAATACAATGCATATACAAGTCTCCTTATAGTTTCTTGTCAGTTGACTCTGAGCGTTCATGGAGGAGATGTGTGTAAAATCTCCAAGCTTCAATCTGTAAAGCCGGGTGTGCGATGTAGGAATGTCCATAGAAGCTCGAAACATATTTACTCCTCTATACTCACCAAGATCTTGCTCAAGACTGAAGTATAGAGTATTTTCTCCTTTGTGTCAATCAATATTTTGTGTGATTGCAGCCCATTAGGAATGTAGACTCAGGGCTAGTAATACATCTCAGTTCTAGTAGTGGCAATTGTTATCAACACCATGTCAATCACAAAGACAAATGCGAGAACATTCCCTTCTTGATCGCAAGTGAGGGTAGAGCCGGAGGTAGTCAAAGTAATACGTAGTCGGATAATTGGATTACTCACGTATTCAGTCCTCATGACTAAGGTGCCCTCGTCTTTGAATATGTATTTTACATGGGAAACTCATGTCTAGATAGTCGACTCCTCATCATGTGAAATCTGTAGTCAATTCTTGCTTGAGCAGGCTCCACCAATAGAATCTTGTGACAATGATGCAACTAAGGAATTGCTATGAAAAGTGTCACAACATATATTTGATAGCAAATGTGATGAGTATGTACATGATTTGTCTATGTTTATATGTTCAATAGTCTATAATTGTCATCAATTTTAGTGTAATTAATCTACATTTTTAAACATCACTAATTATTATAACTAACAAAAATGTGCAAATAACATAACAAAACGTGCCAATGGTAGTATTTACATATATTTTTGAATATGTGTATCATAAATATTCAAAAATACATATTCACCCTATTTAGATGTCTCACAAGTGTATTGTTTGGGTGAAGTGTACCCAACCGAAAGAACAAAACATAATCCAAGGAGTGACGTAATCTAGGAAGTATGTCACATGCCTATAGAGCCATCACAGTGTCTACCTTAAAATAAAAATCTTAGTAGTATATCACATGTCTACATCAAAAAATAGTCCTAGAAGTACATCACATGTCTACATACTCAATGGCCTCCCTCTAGAGATCAACATGAACAACTACATCATGTGTAGTGGTGGAACAATTAGTAGAAGGGACCACATAACAAAATGATAGTGACAGTGAGGATGGAGATGAGAATTGCAAACATCATACTCCAATCTGAAAATATCCTAGTTCGCAGACTTAATGCTAGTAAACAACCGCATTAACTAAAACTTTTACATTTAAGTTTTATTTTTTCACTTTTTTAATAGAGGAAATTTTCAAAATATCCATCCACCAACATACTTAATTATATGATTCAAAAAGTTCCATAAGTCTTCAAAAATACGGACCTATGGATCCCAATGTTAGAACATGTAGCATTTTACAAAATACATATTTAGGGCCTTTGCAACCATGGGTGCACAAATTATGTTGCCCCTATGCCAAGACTATCATATAGCTTATGTGCCACAGGTGCATTACAACTTACACAAACACTTCTCACACTTAAAGCATTTGCAAGGCAAACTAAATGAAACCGATGATGGCATAGCAAAGCACAATATCTTATGGATATATCAAAACGATCTTGGCATATAGATTTGGCCATAGAAGGTGCAGATGGCTTTTGCACAAGAAGGCCAATGAAATCTAGGTCAATTTGCCCAATTTCTCTACCCACATTGATATGTTGAAGGGCTTGCATGTCCACAACTCATTGATAGTAGGTGGTGGCAATGCATGTCTGTTCTCGGAGCATGTTCTTTCCATCTAGCGTGCCCTCGATCTATGTGAGGAAACTAGTTAGGCAATTCATTGTCTTCCCTAAGAGGGACAAGGCCATGTTCTACTTCTCCCTCTTCCATGTTCATGAAGAGATAAACTAAATGGAATTTACATAATATAAAACAAAATGAGCACACCCCAAACCAAAAACGTAAACATAGATACATTCAAGGAATGTGGTAGTAGATCTACTCACTTAAAGATGTACTTCCAAGGTTTGATGGTGGTGATGTAGCCATGGGCACTATTAGAGTCGTTGTCTATATAGCCTTGCACATTTGAGGGCTATCAACAAAGTCTATAATATGGCCCAACATGAACTTTGCATATAACATCTTGGAAAAATATTGTAGAATAATTTCCCTATGTGGCAGCTTTGAATGCACACTCTCATAAAGAAAGTGTGCACTCTCACACATGGCTTAGTTCGTGCAATCTTTTATGGGCCATACAATGTTGCTTGGTATGGATATGCTACATGCTAATAATAACTTCTCAATGTTGACAATAATTGATGATAACTGCCAATGCATGGCTTTGTTCATGCAATTCATCCCTCGTGGCTTGGTACAAACGTGCTCCATATTGACAATAACTACTCAGTGGTGACAATAGACTTGATTCGAATAGACTTCCAACATTGAGGGTCATGGAAGGGGCATTCTTGGGTGATTGCAACTGCCTCTTCTTCCTAGTTGGATGCAAGGCAGCATGCCACATCTAGATCACACACACACATAGAGAGAGAGAGGGGGGGGGCATGGAGGAGAGAAGAGAGGAGAGATCTTGCCATTTTTCCACATGCTCACCAAAAGATGCTTGCCAAAAAATCACACCCATCAAATTTGAGAAAAAGAATTGGGCCCCTCATCTATTATATTGCATCTATAGACCACTTTTTTCAAACCCCTCATCCCTTATAGTGTGTTTGGAAGCTACTTTTTGCAAAAAGTGGCCTCTAAATTCATCATAGTGGTTCAGGAATCTAGTCTCATTTTATGTCACAATGCATGTTAGTGCATCATTCTGGACCCTATGATACAAAAGTTTAATTTGACTAAAACCCTAATAAAGGTTTTAATGGATGCACAAATGGTTTCATTTTTCTCATTCTATTTTGAGCAATGGAGTCTGGATATGAAAGGAACTAACTAATTTTGAGAAAGGCCTCTAGACCACTCATCTATCATTAAGATGCATTTGGTAGCTACTTTTTACAAAAAGTGGCTTGTAGATGCATTGTAATGGATGAATGGTCTACATGCCTTTTTTAACATGAAATTTCACAATTAATTTTTGTGCATCATATTTTCCTTATGGAGATGAATGAAAACTAAAAATTTATATGCAAACTAAAAATGCATTAAAACATTAGGGTGGTAATGGGTGTCGACATGGTTTTAGTTTCTTTTCTTTTCTTTTTGAGAAATGGAGTCATGAAGTTGAAGGGGACCACTTGACAAAATTGGTACTAAAAAATGCCTCTAGACCATTCACCCATTTATGGTGCATCTGGGGGCTACTTTTTGCAAAAAGTGGCCTCCGTATGCATAATAAAGGATGAGTGGTTAGCCATGTTTTTTTTCCCCCAACTTTGACCATGTATGTTGTTGTATTATCATGCGCCCTATGGATCAAAACACCTTTAAAAATTGTAACTAATTTGAATGCCTTGAAACCCTAAATAGGGTTTTAATGCATCCAAGAATAGATAACTCATGGAAAATCCTAATTAGGTTTTGATTCAAATTAGTATAAGTTGTGCATTTGGTGATTCTAGGATGCATTCTAGATTGATGTATTTTGCTCGCTTCAAGTGGGGGTTGAAACAATTTATTAGGGCAAGTATGTCCTCCTTGGACATAACATCAAGAAGTTTTTTCACGTCATAGTATTCCATCTAGAAAATTTGGGATCATGAATTGTTTGCATATTCATATTTATTTTCTTGCTATGTTGAGATTAACTGGCAAATTTTAAAATAAATAAACTTAATATTCACAAAACTCAATAAACAACTTTGGTAGTAGACTTCTAAACCTGAGCACTATTTGATGTCCTTCCAATTTACGATCAATCACTTTTTGTGGGTGGCCGCAAGCTGAGTGCCATTAAAGAGATCTACTAGCCAGGTCTCAGTAGTTGTCTGAAGTGATAGCAAGGTCTTAGCTATTATTCTCCCAGGGGATTTCGGCCACTCTTCCTCATTGAAAAAAAAGTGTCATGTCATTCATATCAAACTCTTGCATGATCTTTTGTGCCAATCTAACCAAAATGGCCTCTAGGTGAGGAGGTTCAAAAACTTTTGGTACTTGTGAACCTCACTCAAGGCCATTGTGCCTTGCTTGAACTTCCTCCTTCTTTGAGCTCAAGGAAGACGTGGTGCCTAGCAACAGCCCATGGCTGGAGGGTGATTTAGTGGTGGATGATGTGTTTCTTGTGGGCTCTCTTTGCTTTCTTCTTGTTTGATGTGCCTAAGGAGCTAGTCTTGCTTCCTCTACTACTCTAGAGCATGGACTCTCTCATAAATTGCATTTTGTGTATCTACCTATGTGGCATGCTTTGCTTAAAAGGGATCTTCTTGCCCCTCTATGATGGCTAAGAAGAGCATTCATTTGAGTGAGTCTTCTCATTTGCATACTAGGTCTCCAATTTGGTGGCTTGAGTGAGCTTAGATGCCTTTTTGCTTTGTGCATTTGTGGAACGGTTGGGAACGGCTAGAACTTGAAACAAGAGCACAATGCACATGAAGTTTATTTTCTGTATAAAAGGCCCAATATCCTTCCTTAAAGAGAAAGCACCTAAAATTACTCATCAAAATTTCACAAACTATCAATGAAACCAAAACTGACAACAAAACCGAGGACTTTTGAATCTTTCTACTATCATTGTTCATTTCGTTGTATCCTTGCATGAGATTCTCTTTGATGAGTTGCATTCCATCTTGCATGATCTTGTCTTGCATATGAGAAATTATAGATCCTCCTTCTTTGCTCTACATTTACCTCTCGCATAGCTTGAGACACCAAGTGTTCTTTGTATGCTAGAGTTGCAACAATCCTTACTTGTTAAAAAGAATGGTGGATAGAGAAATGCTACGTAGGATCACACATGGGAAGAGATAAGATATGACACTAAATCCAATGCTATATGTCTTCCACTCATCAAATGACCATGTATATTATTTTATAGCCACATAGGCTTATCTCTCATCCTTATTTCAACATAGCCCAATCATAATCTTCCTTATGACTCTTATGCAATCAAGAAATTCTTCCAACCACTCTTCACCAAATGTCTTAACACCTCCCCTTGATGCTAGGCCGCGGTCATTACCATGACCTATGCCATCAGGAGTGTAGAGTGATTCCCCCCCTTGTGTGCTATCTTGGACAATCTAAATATGGGGCTTACAAAGAATCTTGGCTTGACATAGGCATCTTGGCCTTGCTCCCTTGACTACATCATTCGGTGATATAGGTGAGCTTACAACATATGGGATTTTGGAATAATTGACCATTAGATGGTTGTTTTCCATTCTTCTTCACTGGCCTTCCATGAGCCTTTGGCTACTCTCACGTGGTCAAGAGGTTTAGAACATTCGCTTTTTACCTTCTCATTTGGTGGCCCATACAACATTAGGAATTAAAACATAGGTTGAATAGATTATTTTTTTTCCTGATGATGAAGAAAGATGCCTTAACATCGGCATCACACCAAATATTTGACTCCTTGCCTGCCATTGCAAATTTGTGCCAATTTGTCATGGCCAATTTGTGCCACATCCCAGGCACTTTCAAAAAGGCTCCAAATGTCTCACTATACCTATATGTATGCCTCATCATAGGCACCTTAATATCATCTCAACATGGCCCAACACATGTAAATGATTGATTCACAATAGCCACCACAATGTTACTCTCTCTGAAGTACAACCGTCACACATAAAGATTTGAACATTAATTTTAGGCAACATGCCGGAGTAGAGAGCCTCCCAAGCACACATCAATAGTAGCAAGGGCAGAGGACCCATTTGAAGGCCACATACAACATACAAAATAGAATCCAATGAAAATAAAAGAAATCCTCTTTGTTGCTTGCCATCATAGTCTAGTCTTGCTCAACAGCTCAATAGCTCATTGCCATCTGTCTATTGATGTTAATATCCATCGTATTAAAGCAATATTGTTCCCAATCTTTGCCTCGCAAACTAGCTTTCTCAACAATGCAATAATAAATGTACTAGATGGCCCCATCCTTGCAGCAAATTTTGTAGCATCCTAATGTTACCCACCAATATAGCTTAAACAAGCCACACGTCCTTAAACCAATCCTAACTTGTCCCCATGGTTTAAATCATGATACATGCTTCTTCAGTGTTTCAGAACCTACAAATGAAGGGGCCATAAAGAATAAATTTGTTGATGTGATTCACATCATTTGTGGCATTAGAACCATGAATTTTTTCCATGATGCCAATAGCCTCAATCGATCCTTTGTTCACAACAAATATAGAAAATATTTTGTGCATATAGTCTCTATGTTATTCACAGATGAAAACATGGAGTGCAACATCTCTGAGAGTAGATCTAGCCATAATCGCTAGTCACTAAAACATTAAAGTAACTTAACCTAGGATAGTGTGTACAACAAACTGCTCGGGCTAGCAATCCAACATGCATGGATGGTAATAATGCTAAGAAATAGAAACTATTTGGCCTTTTCTCCTTTGTTTGATCCTCTAGACAGAAGACCACAAATGTGGTCTTGCTAGAACGAAAATTCACCCAATAAAACTTTTAATTTAGTCTCACTAGAAGGCTAGATGTTTTCGTAGGAACAATGTTGTGGATGTGGAGGGCGCATGGTGTCATGTGGAATTGCCCAGGTCTCCATGGCTAAACACTAGCAACACTCAACTAAATGGCATGGGGGCTCTCACCATAACTATCATAATCCTCTAGGAATGCTGCTCTAATACCATATGTTAAAAATCATGGTGGATAGAGAGAAGCATATGGAGGATCACACATGGGAAGAGATAAGATATGACACTAAATCCAAAATTACAACTCTTCCATTCATCAAATGACCATGTACATTGTTTTATAGTAGCCACATAGGCTTATCTCTTATCCTTACTTGAATGTAGCTGTCACCCAATCATAATCTTCCTTACAACTCTCATCCAATTAGGAAATTCTTCCACACCACCACTCATCCCCTCTAATCATTGTATGCATACAACATGCCTTAGCATAAAATGTCTCAACACTACATCAATTTGCCTATACCACCACTAATTATAGCATTGGGTTACTTTTAGTCCTACCACTACTTGTTGAGTAGCTTAATTATATGCACATCATGATTGCCAATGAGATCTCTCCATGTCTTGAGTTGACTAGACTCCAAGTATTCCATAGTCCCATGCCATGTTTTGTGCACGAGCATACAAAATGTGTTGGCAGCGTACAAACTAGATTAGAATATATGAAAACTCACAATAGCAAGAACTAAGGCCACATATAAGAAATTATCGTGTATTGTGTGAAGTGGTTCTTTCCCCATGTGATATGCATATTGATGGGTAAATTTGATTCATAGCACCCACAAATATCTAAACATAACCTTCCTCAAAATTTTCTTTTGCAATAGAAGTACCAAGGTATCAAGGTACTAACCACACTCCAACCATATCCAATCTTTTTCTCCTTGTTTACAATAGAAATTGTGCCAATTTTTACATACATGAAACTCATTGCATGCTTGGCTCTGTCATTTTTTTCCCTTGCAGATAGAAATCTCAAATCTTTCACACAACCAAAACTTGATTGCATGGAATATTGTGTGATTTCCTTGATTTTCTTCCATCTTACTTGGCCATAATGTGATCCCATATTTGAAAACACTTTCTTAATTTTTTCAATTATCTTTTGACTCTTCTTCTAGCTTTAATTTATATGCATCAATGATGTACAAATGAACAAGCTTCTCAATTCTACTTATGATTCACAAATGTGTACCCTCTCCAAAGAAATCAACCAAGATCGATTTCCAAGACTTACCCTTTTCTAAGATGTTTTTATTGGGTGGCTTGGTTTTGTCAATACCATAGCTTTCAAAATCAAGTAGATCACCATTGTTATATTTATTTATCACATGAGGAATATTTGTTTCATCAAAGAAACACTTTAGAACTTCATGTGATTATTTAGGGACCGAAAAAAATATAGTAGCTTACTTTCCAACACATCCAAAATTATACAACTACAAAATTGTCGTTCTCTATTAGCTCTCAAAATTCTCCATCTTTCCATAATGCAATTTCACACTCACGGTACTACAAACATGCTGAGGCTCGGCAAGTAGTCCAAGTACTTCCAAATTGAGAGCATGGCAAGCTTTATCAATTTCTACTAGCTTTGGTAGTAGCTCCTTTGCTTTTGGCCCAATTGAAAGGCATGCTTGTTTTAGCTTCTTATATGTGACCCGGTATGCCCTCGTACTTATGCATTTAGTATCACACACTCCTTGTGCAATGGATGCATTGGATTGTTCCAAAACTTTATGCATTCACTCAAAGGTTATATTCAATCTATTGACTCAAACAAAGGTTGATGTGTTGCAAATATACGAATCCGAGTGTGGGTTACCTATCCACATCCCAACTTCACTGAGAAGTCCAGATCATGCATGTCTATCACCTATCCCATTGTCCTGATCGTATGGAGTCTCACATGTTTGTGATCTCTAACAAATGGCCCCCTTTTTATTGCTTGAAAACAATTCTATAACTTCCATGTTATAGATTGGTTTGTATAGTTTCAATTCATAGAGTTGAGCAGCCTATAATTGCCATTTCATAGATTAGCTTGATTTGTGAACTTACAGACTCAATTAGGGCAAGATGTGAGCCTATAAGATTCCTTAAACACTGTTGGAGTTTTCCAGAAGTCACTCACACATACTGACATGGATGTTTTTAGTCGTCCTTTTACAATTGTGCCACCCATGCAAACTACTACGTGGGCTATTAGAACCATAGATCAAGCATTGCCATGGGATAAGTATGCTTGTTAAAAGGGGTCATGCAACTACGAGACCGAAGGGCATGATCATGACTCATAGTAGACCTTCCTTGTGTGATTGATTTATGGATATTTGTTTCAAGGGTTCTAAATTCAAGGGTAAGCACAAGTCTATCTTGGTGAACAACGATGCGTCATTGAGTCATTCCAAGATGTAGTCAATCATACACATAGGAACTGCTGCAAGTTTGAAGTGCAACAAGCAAGAGAACCAAAGAGCATTTGGTTTGCAAGCTGAAAAAGAGTCTCTATGGCCTTAAGCAAGCGCCTAGAGAATGATCAAGAATTTTTGTAAGTTTGTTTGGTGCGCAGTAATCCACACATAGCAAGGCTTTATTATTTTTTTCTTGACTAAAAGAATCGAGGCTACATTTAGGGAGTTATTGGGCATGCCAATGAGAAACCCTTGCAAAAGGGTCTCTAACTCCACCTCCATGGATGCTCGTTGGGTGATAAAGCGCCTTACGGAACTTCAATCTTGTGACCTTCTAAACGAATTCGCGATAAAGTTGGCAATCTACTCAAAATAAAAAGTAACTCCTCGAACTCATGTAACAATGCCTCCTTGGCCAGCAAATGCATTCAAGGTGACTGACTCTGTGAGGAGAAAGACAAGCCTGCTTGGTTGCATTGGTAAAGATGTCCTCTAAACTCTTTGACTCTGCCAAGATCAAGCTCTTTTGGCCATCAATTTCGTTGTAGAACTAGATTATGATGAGAAATGAAGGAGTCGTTTTTGCAAAAGCTAAACACGTAACTAGGCCAACTAATATGACCATGTCCTCAGAGAGCTTCTTGACATGAGGGCAACAATCTTGATCCTTGCAACCCTTCAAAGACAATGATAGGAACAATTTTCTTTGTTGTATAAGTGTGTGCCTCTAAGTTGAGGAAACCACTATAGCCAATGTGTTTGACTATCCAATTCTTCTTGCTACTTCATTGTCCATTGCCATTCCAAGGTATCTCCCTACCCATTGCCTTCAAGAAAACGTCAAGTCCTATTTTTTGTACCAAGGGCAACCTTGGGTTCTTGAGCCTTGCTAAGTTTCATGCAAGCTTGCGTGCAATGTCTTAGCATTTCGACCATTACAAACGTACCGAATGTCAAATCTCATAGGCCATGAAGAACAATTGGATGGCCACCTACATTAACCGGTTGGCCAATTGGTGGACCAAGTCACAAGGGCCCTAGGACAACTTGAAGAATTAGGTCTCCAAACAATCCAAGTACAGAGGTGGAAGAAAGTGAGTCTTGATGTGTTTCAAGAACTACTCCCACTTGTATTTGGCTAATGCATTATGTTGGACTACCTACCACTTGTGCCACCAAGTTATAGCTTCACCTAAAAGATACATAGAAGCAAGAATAAACCACTCGTCGTCCTTGATGGGGACCACAGAGAAGTAACATTCAAACCATGAAGCCATTCAATCAGAATTATAAGACTAGTTTTATTGTCATATAAATGGAGTTTCTTGAGAAAAGAAGACTTAACTAGCTATCAATTTATCTCTAACATCTATGCTACCTTTGGCATGATGAGAGAGAGTATTAGAGCTCAATCCTTTTCTTTCACCTCCTAAGCCTCGTGGTTGCAACTCCTCTTTGGCATCCCAAGCAGTCCCACTCCGTGCCTTCTCTACACAGTTCCATTCTTCTCTCACATAATGGAAATATAGAACTGGCGTGACGAGGACTAATGTGCTCACAAACATGGCATATTGCATTATGGGTGCCTTAATCCCCACCTAGCATAGACACCACATCATCATTGTAGCTGGCATCAAAAGGGGTCTTGGTGCTCATGGTGTATCGTTACCATACAATTGACCCTAACCTCACAACCTCAAGTAAGAATTTGGAAGCTCTGATACCCCAATGTAATGATACCCCAATGTAACAGATGTATGCCCAACTTACTCATTCCAAGGTGTGTCATTACCATACAATTGACCCTAACCTCACAACCTCAAGAAAGAATTTGGAAGCTCTGATGCCCCAATGTAACAGATGTTTGCCCAACTTACTCTTTCACTAGCCCATAAAATTCTCTCTAAGCAAAAGCACAATATGATTTGTACCGAATCAAAACGAGTGGCCATTGTGGTGTAGTGTCAGGCAAACCCTCAGGTGTTTCCACAGCAGAAGCTTCAAGTCTATTCCCACAACTGCAGTATGAGGTTGGCCCGTTTTTTGGTGCAATAAACGTTGGTATTTCATCAGTTCATACTGCTGTTTAGTTGCAACTTCCTAGATCTCAGTGTTGTAGTTATTCTTGTGCACACATCATCTTCAAGCATACCTGTGTGTTGCTGGGAAAAGTCTTCTGCGGTGAGGTTAGGCTCTACAAGAGCTAGCCCCATTTCTCTAACAGAAGCTTGTCAAATGGGCAGTCACATACCACTGGTGTGGCGCAGTGCTGCCCCACCCTGCATATGCCAAGGAAACAACACTTCTTGCTTCTGGAACTTCTCATCTACCTGCTCCATGGCTAACCAGGCTTCAATTTCTTCTTCTGGCTGCATTGTATATTCTTTTGGAGCAGGCTGGCACTTAGTTAGCATGCCTCCAAAGAATTTGCTATCTCAACCTATTTGGTGGCTGGCTTGTATAAATGAGAAACCTTTGACAAGCTTCTTTGTGTTCACAGGATGGTTACTCACTCTGATATACCCCTGTTAATCCCCTGACTTCTCGAAGGCTGTTGTGCTTCGTTCCTCCCAACCAGGGGATCCTCGATCACATCCTCCCTCTGCAGAAATCTGGCAGCCTACCTAAGTAGACCTCAGGTTTTGGTAAAGATTTATTTAAAACTCTCCTCGAGTTTAGTGCCTACACTTGGGACTATAACCTGGTAGCATGTATCCTTTGGAGGACTCTACATTAAAACCCCTCTTTCCGTGTTGACAGCAGATGGTCGCACCAATTAACATCCCATGGGCATCACTGTGGAACTTCTCTCTTTGCCGTAAAACACAGATAGATTTTGTGTACAAAACAAGCCGCAGCATACAGTCATCTACCACTCAGAAAATTTGGCTCTATCTACAGCCTGAGAAAGGTGCGGACTGGTTATGGGGAGCAGGACAGCAGTCTAATATGTGTTTTGTATTTGTAGGTTTGTATATGGGATTGCAGTGCCTGGTGACCACATGCTGCTGGCTTGCAAGCAGCTTGTCAGCCTGCTTCGACACCCCCCCTCAAACTGCACCACTGCCAGCAAGGAGGTGGTCCATTTTCCTTCAGCTGGTTACGAGTATTAGCCTTCAGGCTAAGAGTTTCCTTAATGAAATGCATCCCCAATACACATAAGGCCATCTGCTGTCAACTTGAGAAGATTACTTTAGAACTTAAGCTGCAATTTTCAGGAAGGAGAGAGAAACTATATTTTACAACCAGTCTCTTTCCCATGCCTATGGTGTAGAATCATTCCCTTCAGCAATTTAAACTTTGGAAGTTATTCTTTCTACAATAAAGCTCCAAAAAATAAACATATTTTTAACTAAAGAGAAACAAAACAAAGACTAAAAATGCACTAAACAAAAAGTGCTCTTGTCTCCCAAGTCAACGATGTAAAGCACACTTTGTAATGATGTATTTGTGGCGGATGATTTCGAAAGACTCTGGGACCCACTTAGAAAGTGATGACTATAATAGAGCTTTAAAAACACTACTAAGTCCTGACAGAGTTTCTTAACAGAGAAACCAAAAAGGATTCAATGCAAGTCTCATTCCCCCCCTAAACAGCCAGCACCCCTGCCATACCAACAGGGATGTGGATTGAAAAGCTGTCTAAAGAGATCAGCAAGCTCCTTTTGCAAACATAATGTCAAGAGCTTGCCATGGAATTGCAAGACTTACAATAAGCATCCCTCTGAAGCTACTCAAAGTTCCATTTCCAGCTTGGACGGGGTAACTCTATACAAAGATCAATATGAGCTGATCATAAAACAAACTCATCCAGCAGATTACTAAATCACGCATCAAGCATAGCAACCATATTACATGGCCTCTCCATAGCATCCCTCTGAAGCTACTCAAAGTTCCATTTCCAGCTTGGACGGGGTAACTCTATACAAAGATCAATATGAGCTGATCATAAAACAAACTCATCCAGCAGATTACTAAATCACGCATCAAGCATAGCAACCATTTTACATGGCCTCTCCATAGAGGATATTGCATTGGATCCTACCTATCCCAAGTAACGATCCTGCACACTTGGAATCATTTGGTACTTGGAATCCATCCAGCACACCACTCTTCAGCAGCACTGCATGCCCATCTCCCATCTCAAAGCACTTTTTTGATCCTGATTTGCACTCACTTTCTATTCTACCAATGGTATCAGATTCACAATGTATGCTGAACCCAAATTTGTGATTGACAGTCTCAGATGGACTATGGCCCTCAGTCCCTTCCTGTCCCTCCTTAGGCTCACATTGGACTTTCTCAGAGGCCATGGTTATCCTGCAAAACATCCACAGCCACAGTTCCAAGGCATTAATTGCTGGAACCTCTGCAGACAGGAGAAGCCTTCCACATAGATTTGTGTAAAATAAAACCCTTTTACTCACATAGATTCACTGTTATGCTTTGCCTTGTGAGTATTTCTCTTTCCATGCTTCTTATACGAGTCATCATGGCTTGTTTTCCCTTTCTGCCTGCGCTTGGAAGTCTTCTTCTTTGAGTGGTAATGATTCACAGTGTGAGAGATGCTCGAGCAAGGTGGCTCCCACACACTAGGAGCCCACTTCACATGCAACTTTGGCCGAGGTCCCAAACCAAGCTCTTCATAGCCTCCTCGAAGGGAAGACTTTGTCTGAACAGCAAAATTGAACAGTTACTCTCAGCGAAGAATACTTTAAAGATGAATAAATAATCAAAATGGGTCACAACAATCAACAATGCCAAAACAATAGATAGCAAGCCTTACAGGTACAGAAGCACAACGCATTAGCACAGAGCTTTTGTCCTCTGGGGATACACTTAAAGATAGTTTGTCAGAATCTTCTGAATCCCCAGAACCTTCTGCACATACACTTCCAGCAGAGCTAACTGCAACAGCAAGAGGAGAAGCACAAGCAGGAAATGTTGCACTTTTGGATAACGTCTTGACCATGATACATTTTTTGTGCTCCACCTTGTTTTCATCTAATTTTAACCATTCAGACGTGTTGAAAGCTAGAATTTGTTTTGGACTTTGAGGGCCTCCTTTGCATTTCTTCTTCTTGTTCTTTTTGTCTTTCATTATCGGATCAACCCCAAAAAAATTTCTGGATTCAGCAAGCTCCACCGATTCATCATCATTAAAACCCAATTCGCTGGTGGCAGGTAGCGGCTGAGACTGTTCAGAAAATGTGACCGACTCATCCATATCCATCTTCAAGAACTTGTAAGAGACAGCTCGCTCCTCAGGTTGGCAAAATTTTCACAGTCCCAAACAAGATGCACAGTTCGGTAATGTACCTTCACTTACTGTCTTGTGAAAAAGCCCACTATAGTAGTGAAATGCCTGTTTGTATACGTCAGCCACATACTGATAAGTCAAATGAAGCCTTTTTTTATACAACAGGTTTGATCTACAAGAAACTTTGACTCTCTGAGTTTTATGATTATTTTTTAAGCCAACTTGCTATTATACGATTCCTTAAAGCAGATTTTTGGGAAAGTAAATCTCATGTTTCAGAGGCAGTTGAAGGAGCAACTCCCAGTTTCACTCCTAACAATAGTTGATTCTCAAGGCTCAAAATCCTCCATGCAAGACCGGATGGAAAGCAAAACAACACAGCCTTTCCCAAAATTGAACGAGCTTTTGAAGGTCAAAACACCACAAATACAGGAAGACCATAAGTAAATTGCCAAAAACCGTATAACTTTTACCCTCCTGTGATCCCTGATGAGCCACATGAAAGTCAACCCACTCCCATGATCAAATCCACGGACAACATTATCCCAAACTTACACGAAACCATCTAAAAATGAGCATATTAGAAAACTAAATTACCCGAGCAAGAACCCATGAAAACGATCCGATGCAATCACCCAAATAGCGAAACGGAGACGCTAACGGTTCCTTATTATTGCCTACTGCGGACACCAACTTAACATAGGTGAAGGAACACATTTCATAAAATCCACTACAAAGTTGTGAAAACCTCTGAGCCTCCGTCATAGTTTCAGTTGTGGAAAGCTGTGTTAGATTTCTACTGTTATCAATAGATTTTTTATTTGCAAGCACCTCAGGTAACTCCGCCATCACACATAGGCCCTTGCATATAAACTCCTGAACCTCAGGCTTCTGGATGAAGTGCTAAGACTAAAAACCCAGTGCTGAGGAGGACTGCTGCTCATTTCCGAGTAATAACATCCTTCTGACTCTGATCTAACAAAGGCGTGCGAATAAAAATACAGCTAGCCATCCTCCTCAACGCCACATTCCAAGCGACGACTCTACAACAGATGTAATGACATTAAAGATCTTGCGAGCCAAATACCTGCCAGAGTTTTGGGGTGAATAAGAGGCCGGCATTAACAGGCGCCGTTATTTGGCTTTGAAAGGGCCAAGGTGCTTAATGGAAGTTGGGTGCAGGCTGATGTTGGGACCAAAACGGCTATGAAGGTGTATAGGTTGTTGGATGAGGCGCCATTTGGTATGCTCACGGGCGCAAGACGCCCTGAACATACTGACGATGACGGTCGATCAAGCGAAGGAAGGAGGGGGGGAGGCGGATCGGTTGGGATTCTGGGGAGGAGGGGGGCTGGGAGGCTGAGATCTCAGGCAGCAAAATGAGCAACTGGGAAGGGGGGGGTATCTACAAATTGCCCGGCAGCTCTTATAAGTAGTATTTTTTCTGTTTTTCTTTTTGTGTTTTGTCTCTTTGTTTGTCTCTCTCTCTTGACGGCGAATATGTTTGAAGACAACTACTCCTTATCCTCATCAAACTTTACCTGGGTTCATTAACCCTTGACCTCGAGTCGGATTCCGAGGACTTAGCGACCTCTCGGATCCATTCCGACGTCCCGCGCTACGGGTTAAACAGTTAACCTTGAGGGGTGATTTTGGGTTTTGTGCTAGTTGAATTTATTTATGGGCCAGCTCGTTTAATTGCGGGTTGGTTAGTTTAGTTACTTGTAGGCTGGTCCGTTTGATTGTGGCTGGTCAATTTAGTTAGAAATGATAGGTTGAAATCAAGGAGGTACGTTCCCTTGCTCCCAATCGGACTATGGAGAACCAACCGCCATGGACCTTTAGGTGTCTCGAGACCCTTCCTTCTCGCTCTCCCCCAAGCCTCCCCTTTAAAGGGCTTTCCCACTCACTGCCACATGTGAGTGAACATGCTAGCATCCTTGCCATTTCACATATAAGCCATCTTCACCAACCAAGCCATTTCTTTGCTCTACTTGAGCAGCCAATTTTGGCATTGCCACCTGGACAACCGTATACTTAAATGTTACATACATTGTTCAAGTTTCCAATTGAAGTTTGGAATTGCTTGCTCCATGATCTCGTACCTGGCTTGTTTTGGTCATGTCCTCATCCATTTTGACAAGATGATCCCATATTTGTTGCAAGGGGGACCAACCACAAGGAGGTGGAAGCATGAGATTGACACAAGGTAACAAAAGGGATGTTACTGATGGACGAACCCTAAGGCACTCATTGGAGTGCTCGTCCAACTCAATCTCACGCTAATCACATACCCTTTACTCTCTATGCATATGTGTACATGTGTGTCTGTGCTTGCGCATGTGCATGCATAAGTGTGTGTGCACGTGCATGTGTGTGTATGTGCGCATGTATGCGTGTGCATGCGTGTGCATGTACATCTCTCTCTCTCTCTCTCTCTCTCTCTCTCTCTCTCTCTCTCTCTCTCTCTCTGCGCGTGTGCACGCTTGTGTGTGTGCGCACACGCGTGCACGTGTGCATGTGCACGTATGTTTTAGAGGGGTATGGAAGTGCATGTTACATGTGCATATGTATTGTAATATGTAAAAGAAGACTAATCATTTGGTCCTTAAATAAGCTCTGCGTATGGTGTCTAATAGATAATAATATGCATAGGGAGAGCTAAAATGCCTTGGACGAGGTGGCAAGGATTTCATGTATCAACCTTCCAAGTGCATCTTTTAATGTGTGTGATAGGTGGTAATTTTTTATGTGCCAACCCATTGCATGACAAGACGTGAGTGTGCATGAAAAATATAAAAATGGGCAAATGATATGGGGACCCTGCCATTGTCTAAGTTTGGATTGTAAGAAAACAATACAACGTCTGTGCTCAACAGATAACAGTATCTCGTATGCAAGAGAGAAAAGCAGATAGTATGGAGAATCAAAATTTTGATTACTGTAAAACTGATACAATAGATGGCGCTACCTCCCAGCCGTGCGCTCCTGTGTGAGAAGCTTCGATGGCATGCTGGAAATAGTAGAGGACAGAGGTTGGATGTTAAGGAATCAGGGTTACTGTAGCCAGTGATGAATATGGGCTTCACGAGCTTGCTCTTATATAGCCACCAGTCGTAGTCGGTTAGACCCAATTAGGAGACCAACCCAGTCAGCCCAAAACAGTCGACTGGAGGTCAGTCCCGAAATAGGCCACTGACCACACGATAGAACCGTGGCACAAAATAGAGCAACTGACCTACAGACACCATTCAGCCCACATCCATCCGAGATCATCTGGGGCTCCAAACAGGCCTCGCAACCCGAGAGTGGGCTACCTCGAGAAATGCTCCGTCTACCCTCAGTGCGGTCAGTCATGGGATGCTTTCCCGCACTTGCATGTAGCCTAGTTGGCAGTGTGCCAACTCTATCTGAAGCCGCCCAGCCATCAGGCCACACATGGCCCCCATCTGGTACGCAAACCAGGACCTACCAGATAACCGAGCTACTCAAATGCCTTCTCCTCATATGGGGGGCTTACAAGTCGAGTTAGCTGGTTCCCGTGTAGTTACACGAGAGTGGAGCATTGATATCTAACACCCCCCCTCAATGTCCACCCGCAAGTGAACTTACTTTTTCGGCCCAATGCCAAGTTGATGAAGATGCCTCTCCAACAAGTCTCTTCCAAGAGCCTTCATGAAGATGTCTGTAGCATTCTCTGTAGTCGGACAGTACACCGAGTCGACCTCTCCATCCATGATGAGCTCGTGTATAAAGTGATCTTGAATCTTAATGTGTTTTGTGCGAGCGTGGAACACAGGGTTCTTTGCAATTGCCATGCAACTCTGATTGTCACATGATAACTGCGTAGGCTTGTTCTGCACTACACCCATGTCCCCTAAAATCCTCCTCAACCACACTGCCTCACAAGAGGCAAAACATGCTGATTTGTATAGCCTCGATAGAAGAAAGAGCAACTGTGGGTTGCTTCTTGCTGACGCATGACACAGCTCTAGATCCAAGTGAGAAACACTAACCTGTCACTGATCTCCTACTGTCCACATCTCCTGCCCAATCCAAGTCACAGAATCCGGTCAAGATGTTGCCCTTGGTATAGGTGATGATGTAATCAAGTGTGCCTTTGATGTATTTCAGCACCCGCATCCCTGCCCTCCAATGGTTCTCCTGGGCCTTATTAGAAAACCTGCTTAGTACACCAATCACAAAGCTGATGTCTGGTCGCGTGTTGCACAAGTAAATCAAACTGCCCACAAGCCTTCTGTACTTCGCTTCATCCACCAATGGTGATGAATCCTCATTTGAGAGCTTCATGTCAACCTCCATAGGGGTGCCAACTATCTTGCACTCAGCCATGCCAAATGCCTTCAGTATCTCTCCAGCGTACTTCAGCTGCGAGATGAAGATCTGTTTTGGCTCTTGCCAAACCTCAATCCCCAAACAGAAATGCATCAGTCCGAGGTCTGTCATTTCAAACTCTCTTCCTAGAAACTGCTTTGTCTGCGAGATCTTTTCTTCATGGTTCCCTGTTATGACAAGGTCGTCCACATAAAGGACCACAATCATACACCTACCTTCTTCTCTGTAGATATACAAATTTGCATCACATGGGCTTCTCCTAAACCCGTTTTGTAGAAAGTAGGCATCAATCTACTGGTACCATGCTCGTGGGGCCTGTTTCAGCCCGTAAAGTGCCTTCTTTAGTTTACAGACTTTACCTTCTGAACCGGGGATCACAAAACTAGGTGATTGTTCCACGTATACCTCCTCCTTGAGATCTCCATTCAAAAGGCGGATTTTACATCCATCTGAAACACGAGCCAACTGTCATGTGCTGCTAAAGCCAAAACACTACGAATTGTGGTTAGTTGAGTTGTGGGAGCAAAAGTATCCTGATAATCAAAACCATGTACCTGTGCGAATCCTTTTGCCATGAGCTGAGCCTTGTACTTATCCAACATGCCATCGGACTTGTACTTGGTCTTGTACACCCACTTGGTGCCAATTACCTTGCATTTTAGTGGTCGATCCACAAGGTCCCAAGTGTTGTTCTTCATTATGGAGCCATACTCCGACTGCATAGCCTCCATCCACCTATCATCACCCTATGCCTCTTCAAGACACTTGGGTTCTTTAGCACGGATCACCTCTGTCATCAAAGCGTAGTTGACCAAGTGTTCCTATGCCCTTCTTTGCTCCTCTAATCTCTTGGACTGGCGTTGTTCGAATGGTTCCTCCTCAATGGCTGGAGGTTCTCTGCTGTCCAAAAGCTGCTTTACCCACTTTGGGAATGGCCGTTGCTATTGTGGTTCTGCAAGCTCTTCTTCCTCTTCTTTATCTTGAATCCTCCCAAGCACCGTTGGGGTAGTTCGGTCTGCTATTGGTGGTTGTACTGGATGGATATCCTGGTCCTAGTTGTCTAGGAAGGAAGCATCCTCCTCCAATTGATGCAGCTCTTATGAGAAGACCACATCGCAACTTACTATTATCTTCTTGGTAATAGGATTATAGAGACAATAACCCTTCGCCTCTTCACTATAGCCCAAGAAAATACACTTCCGGCTCTTCGGTTCCCATTTGGTCTTGTTAGCATCAGGGACATGCACAAAACAGTCACATCCAAAAACTCTGAAATGTGCAGCTGAAGGTTTCTTACCAAAAAAGGCCTGTAGTGGAGTCATCCCGTTCACAGCGTTCGTGTAGCTACGATTCAGAATGTAAATTGCTCTGTTACATGCTTCAGCCCAGAAAGTCTTTGGCAAATCTTTCCCTTTCATCATACTCCTGTCCATTTCGCAGATGATGCGCATCTTGCGCTCTGCTACTCCATTTTGCTGTGATGTATGTGGCGGAGGTTTCTGCCTCTTGATCCCATGACTTTTGCAATAACTTTCGAATTCACTTGATGTGAACTCACCACCTATGTCTGATCTCAACTTCTTCACCTTCCTCCCCGTTTCTTTCTCGACCATTACATGCCATTCTTTGAACTTACTAAAAGTCTCATCTTTAGTCTTCAGGAAGTATATCCATATCCTTCTACTGTAGTCGTCGATCAGCGTCATGAAGTAGTAGGAACCACCCAAAGTTTCTGTCTCCATCTTTCCACAGGTCCGTGTGAACGAGCTCTAGAGGAGCCTTTGCCCTGCTGGCCTCTTTAGGAAAGGGCTGCCGATGCTGCTTGCCCATCATGCAAGCTTCACATACATCGGGCAGATCTGTAATTTCTGGTAGGTCTGCAATCATTCCACTTTTATGCATCTCCTTTAAAGAACTAAGGTTTAGATGACCAAACCTCTCATGCCATGGCTTAGTGTTGCTCACATCGGCTCCAGCACTGAAAGCTGAGAGCGTAGATGTTGTTGCGCCGTGTACCTTTACCAATGACCTTCCCTTGAAGATCCAAAATCTATGCGCCATCCTTATCGAATTGAACTTTGAGGTCCCGATTCGTGATCGCAGAAACGGACAACGAGTTCCTCTTGATATCTGGCACATAAAGAACATCGGACAACTATTTTATAACTCCATCTGATTTGAGAGCAATCGTACCTTTTCCTTTTGCTGGACATTTTGCATCATTGCCGACTGCTACCAGGATGTCATTCCCTACCGGATGTAGATAGGTATACCAATCCTTATGATTGGTCATGTGGCGCGATGCACCACTATCAATAATCTAAGGTTCATCCGCAGGTACATGAACTGCCTCCATGCAAATCTCCTCAATTGCTACGAATAGCTCTACTGGTACTACCTGCACGCTGTTGCTGGACTCTTTCTTTACTCCATTCTTCTCATCTGCAATCTTATTCCGATACTCATTCTGCTTGTGTCCTGCCTTGTTGTAATAGAAGCACTTGATCTTCTTCTTTCTCTTTTTATCATCAGAAGAAGATGGGTTACCAGAGTCCTTACCCTTACCTTTCTTTGATCTAGCCGAGAAAGCCGAATCTTCTCTAGTCCTCGTCTTTTGACGCATCTCCTCCTCTAGAAGCATTGCATTAAAATCCTCAAAGTTGAGGGGTGGATTTCTGTTCTGCGTATTCAGCGCCGTAACAAGACCATCGTACTTTGGTGGGAGAATCCTGCACCTTCGTGCTAGATTCTCGTTGGTGATGGTGATGCCAATCGCAGTCATCTGATCGCACAAATTCTTCACCCTAGTGATGAACTTCTCTGCTGTTTCAGACTCAGACAATTTCTCCTTCGCGAGTTGAGTCTCCAGATTCTTGATTCATGGTCTCGTACTAATTTTTCAAGACCATCCATGCCTCCTCTGCTGTGGTGACATGTTGAATTAACGCCATGACAGAATCACTTACACTACAGGCAATAGAACACAGCGCATCTGCATTTCTTCTTGTCCACATAAGAATCTCATCTGCAGTTGGTACTATCTATTGTCCTGCATTGGCTAGATTCGGCCTCGCAACCGGCTTCACATCCACCCTAGTAGCAGTATCCCAAAGCTCGTATGCGCTTAGGATGGTCTTCATCTTGAACTTCCAGAGTGGATAGCTAGTGCCGTCCAACTTTCCGCTTTCGCCGAATGGTGGGATTCGCAATCTTGCGGGCTAGGCCATCTCTCACAATCTGCTCGCAAACAGAAACACACTACCAAATCTTCTTGCTAGAGCCCAAGCTCTGATACCATGTAAGAAAACAATACAACGTCTATGCTCAACAGATAACAGGATCTCGTATGCAAGAGAGAAAAGTAGATAGTATGGAGAATCAAAAATTTGATTACTGTAAAAATGATACAATAGATGGCGCTGCCTCCCAGTCGTGGGCTCCTGTGTGAGAAGCTTCGATGGCATGCTGGAAACAGTAGAGGACGGAGGTTGGATGCTAAGGAGTCAGGGTTGCTGTAGCCAGTGATGAATATGGGCTTCACGGGCTTGCTCTTATATAGCCACCAGTCGTAGTCGGTTAGACCCAATTAGGAGACCGACCCAGTCGGCCCAAAACGGTCGACTGGAGGTTGGTCTCGAAATAGGCCACCGACTACATGATAGAACCGTGGCGCAAAATAGAGCAATTGACGTACAGTCTCCATTCAGCCCAGAGCCATCCGGGATCATCTGGGGCTCCAAACGAGCCCTGCAACCCGAGAGTGAGCTGCCTCGAGAAATGCTCTATCTACCCTCAGTGCGGTCAGTCATGGGATGCCTTCCCGCACTTGCATGTAGCCTAGTTGGCAGTGTGCCAACTCTATTTGAAGCTGTCTAGCCATCAGGCCAAACATGGCCCCCATTTGGTATCCAAACCAGGACCTACCAGATAACTGAGCTACTCAAATGCCTTCTCCTCATATGGGGGGCTTACAAGTAGAGTTAGCTGGTTCCCGCGTAGTTACACGAGAGTGGAGCATTGATATCTAACATGGATAATTATGGAGGAGAATGATATATCCTCTAGAAGCCATGTGTGAGGACAAGTTCTCATCCTTGGCATTTTATGGAGGTGCCATAGGATATTTTGAAAGGGACACATGGCAAAAGTAGCCAAAAAGGAGGTGGAGGGCCCCTCTTGCATAGATTTATCCTCTCATTCCACTTTTGCAACCCATGACTATGTATAAGAATTCTACTTTCTTGAGGTTAGGTTCAGTGGTTGTGTGAAGCATGATCCCATCTTGATGTGGCTTGGTGTTGGGAGAGAGTAAATATTGAACTTCTTGAAACTTAGCATCAGAAGGCCTTGAGGGATATTGATGTTGGTAATTGAAGTATAGAACTTATTACAACTTTCACTCAAAAAGAGAAGCTCACACAAAAAAAAGATTTGAGAGAAGACATCTTCAAAATTCATGACTCTATTATTAAAGATCAGAGACCTCTACACATCCCTACGAGGCTTGTTGTGGAGGTTTATAATGACCAAGACTAAGAAGAACTCAAGCCACAAATGCTTGACTAACTAGGTTTAACTAAATAAAATGTCAACACATTTCAAAACCTTGGGCTTTAAGATCTAACAACCTATCAATGTTTTTAATTATGTAATCCATCTCTCTTTCTAACATGCCATTTATCTACTTTAGTAGTTGCTCTTGAAGCAATTAGTTGACTAGCTTTATGCTTGTCTTGACCTTTTGCCAACTCAACACCAACTTGGTTGACTAGCTTCAAGCTTTGTCTTGACCTTTTGCCAACATAGCACCAACTTTGCACTTAGAGCCAACTCTGCACTTATTCTTAGAGCCAACCAAACTTTGACTTTGATTCCATCTTGTAGACAACTTGTGTATGTAAAAGTTAAATTAAGTGCAATGTCTACAAATGGCAACCCAAAAGATCCATGTGATGGACCACAGGCACTATTGAATGGGCATCATGTTCATGATTTTAGACTACCATACTTTAATGACACATCCAATTCATTTTATGCATACATGACATATAAAACATGCATGCATGTTTGAATTGATTTTTTAAAAAGCTAAAAAGTACACATGCATGACGAAAGCTACAAAGAATGCATAATTTCATGACATAATTTGTTTTATGCATACATGACTCAAAAAACATGCATGAAATATTTGCCTCTAACAACCCTTCTTCCCTTATCCAACACCCCCTCCACAAATTCCATGTTGCCTTCTTCTGAATCTCTTCCAAAATCCATGACCATCAAGAAGAGACCCTGCAAACCAACCTCCCACTTTGTTCTCCTCACTCCATCGATCGGACTCACATCAAAAGGGACAAGTTATGAAAGTTCATGTAGCTCTAATGGGCAAACCAATTGAATGCAACCAAGGTTGAGGCAATGCTAAGCACCTATAACAAATCTAATTAACTTATCCCATCAATGGTAGGAAAGTGAGCATCCATAGACTATTGGTGGACAAGGTGTTCTCAACTTCCATACGCCCATCCCGAATTCGTAGAGGTGTGATAAGTACTTCAAAGAGGGAAGGTACAATGGTTCCAGGGGCAACTTGTTAGAAGAACCAAGATGAGTCAGTGAAAATACATTGGATTGAAGAGAGCACTAGCAACATCCCTCAAGCTTACCTGGCCAAAGCAATAGCCGCATATAAAGACAAGTTTGAGGTGGATTCGGACACAATGTTCTACAATAAATTTTTATTAGTGTGCAATAAGGTTAAGTGCATTGCAAACTGAGATTACACTTATGTGTGCTCAACATAAACCTAAAAGAAGGGGTACGTATCGTGGTTGAAACTAGATGACACTTCCATTGTCAACAAGCTAGCGGGGCTAGAGTTTATTGTTTGATGCGGGTTATTGATGCGCACTCAAGTAGATGGTTGCCTTGTCAAAGAATTGATGGTTGTGGACGTGTTGCTAGATGCAAAGTGCCTACTTGATGGTCTTCTAGTTCTTCTTTTGTATATTGGCATGCTTGATAGTCATTTGTGGTTTGCATATGGGTCATAGAGTCACTACTGTAGGTCACTATAGTTTTTCGATCTTTGTAGCTGAGTTGTAGTAGTTGTAGTTGATTGTGTCACCCATGGGGGAGGCGTTGAAGGCTAGCTCGTGCTGCTGAGTTGTTATAGTTTGCTTTTTTGTTGCTTTGTTGCCTTTGTTACATTCTGGCTATGAGATGCACTACTTCCTATATATAATCTAGGTATCTCTCACTAAGCTGGTAAAATAATAATATATTGCTTTTCTGTTGTGAAATGTATTGCTGTTAATTTTTGCTCAATAATGCCACCGAGCTGGTCAACAACTAATGTCTGTTCAACCACGTTGTTCAAGACAATCACATAACTGGTGATTGAGCTGAACCAGCCTACAGTTGCATGATGTTCCAATCACCGGGGTGGTTTAGGACAATCACATTTAGTCTAAGCTTGATTTAAGAAATGAAACAAGTAAACTATCCCAAAGCTCAATCACAAACAACCATCGGGCTGGTTTAGGCACCACTGACCTGTGTTGTATCAAGCATGTGTATGATGTGCTCCTTAAACACCTTGTGTTCCGTTTGCTTTTTACAGATGTCCTTTTTAAACTGTTGTATTTTCATGCCAAAATGTCGTCACTGTAGCAATGACTTCCGCACTTAAGCTATCTCTCCTTTTCTTGCGTTTTGTTGAAGCCCACAGACTTCTCGGATCGAGATGATTGTGCATTGCTTTTGCTCTACATTCAACCCATTGGAGCCACGTTGGTCATTCTGATTGACAACATCTTTGACATTGTGCGCTCAAGCCATTTCTCCTTTATTTTAAGAGACACCAACATAGCTAATGTTGCCCTCTCTATAGCTAGTTGATCTAAGCTATGAACCCCTTTCACTTTTTGTAGGCCATTTCTCAGGTTAGAGAGCATCGCCTCTTGTACGTGCATCTCCCGAGGTGTTGGTAGGGTTGTTACTCTATGAACTTTAGGGTGCAGGCTAAAGCTTGTGAAGACTCGCGACTAGTATTCACTTGAATGGCCTGATGTTGTTGCCTTGAATGCTCCCACCACCACAGCTTGTGTTCTTTACTCCAATGGCAATGATCAAATGCGTGCATTTGCAACCGCTTCCTGTTGCTGCTCTACAAGGAGTCTTCTTTCTTCTCGTTGTCTCTCCCTTCACAATTGTTGCTTCCTGTTGCTGCTCTACAAGAAGTCTTCTTTCTTCTCGTTGTCTCTCCCTTCACAATTGTTGCAAAAGTGTCTTTCGTTACCATTTTGATACCAGGCCATTGCTTTCCTTGACTCGCAATCTGTTCCTTGTGCCTTGACTAGGCTTTTCAGCTCTCCTGTCTCGTAGCCTTTGTCTGCTTCTCTTGCAAGCCATGGCGAGCTGCATGTTGCCATTGATGCCATGGCCATGATCAATCCAGAATAGACCCAAAGAAGACAATGCCAAACCAAAGTTCGCACAAGGTCACATTGATGTGCGTGCAGGTTTGCAGGGCGTTTGCTGGGCAAGGGCATGTTGTAGGTACTTAATCTTCCAAGATTTGATGGAAGGAAGGTATGAAAATTCAAAATTCGTGGGACTAGCGAAATTTTCAGCCATCGATTTTCCCGCCTCTGACGATACACGTTAGCATAATTGGATATCCCAAACAAGTGCAATATGGTCTCAAATGCTTTAAAACACAAATAGGTCAAAGGGCATGCTATCTAGGTTTGATGTTGTGTACTATGAAATGCAATGACCTTTGGCATTCTAATGAGCCATATAGTAAGTAAGTACATCGAAAAAGAAACAATTCAAAATTGTAAATAGTGTTGGAATTATTAAAAGATCTTTGCACATGCACGAATTGCACATTTTCAACTTCTTCCATTTTAGGGTGAATCTAGATATCCAACAACTTTCAATGTTTTAAGACCACCATGAGTAGTCCCACTAGTTTGGATTCCAAATTTGTAATCCGTTTTGGTTTTCAACAAATAAAAAAAAGTTATGGAGCGTGCCCTCAAATGGGTGTACATCACTTTAGCACAACATTGGAGGCTCGTTAATCCATGTCTAATGTTCTCATTTAGGTGTGTCCTTGGGTTGAGGCAAAGCTCACATAGTGTACTTTGGAACAATTACTTGGTTGCATGTATATATAGAACAAAATTTTGATGTTTTTGAATAAATTGCTATATCCTATAGTCTTCAGGATGCATGCTTCACATGTAACAACATAGCACTTGTAATGCTTTAATGGTCTCATTCCAGATCCTTATTCCATAATTTTTTGGAATAAGGATTGTATCTATTCTTCATCATGAATAAAAAGGATGCATTTATTATGAGTCAAAACTATTGTTTTGTCCATTAATATGTTATGCAATGATATATAATTTTCTTTTGGTATTTAATGACTCTATTCTTCATATATTCTAGCTATTGTAAATTGTATATATGAGTAAATAAGTAATTGAATGTGTGTGTGTGTGTGCACACACACATATGCCTACGTGTGTGTGTGTGTGTGTGTGTGTGTGTGTACACACACATGCATGTATGTATGGAGAGAGAGAGAGAGAGAGAGAGAGAGAGAGATTTCATGTATGACATTGTAGGGACAATTGATAAGTCCCCTCTATATTGTCTTATGCAAATGAGTGGGAATGCAATTGCCTTTGGGTCCCACTTTAAGCCTTATCCATACGCAAGGAGCAAGTAGTCATTTAAGGCTTGAACGATATGGTACCAAATGTGTGTAATGGTTTCTCTTGGTCTACATTATTAATACAATGTAATAATGAGCATTATTCTAGCCTTTGCCAAAGATGTAGAGGTGGTAGTAAGTAATAGTCATGATCACATCTACCTTGTGCTGCCACATGCCACCCATTGTGTTTTGTCATTCAAATGCATGTTGTAGCTTGGGCAAGGGTGATGCTATGGTGGTGGAGGGTTACAGTTTATTGCTTTTGTTTGATGAGAAGACTTGCAAAATTAGGAGGCAAACCCTCACCATGAGTAGTGCCCATCACATGATGTATACCAATCGGGACACATCATTCTTATATTCTTCTAGGTAGAATCCTAAGCACCCCATTAGGAGAGTGTAATCTTCCATTAGGGAAATGCAGCATTCATTCTATTTATCGATAGAGAAACGAAAAAGCAATTTTGCTTCTTTTTCTCTTAAAAGTCTTCAAGTTTCGGGCTAAGGTTAGTCACAATATCACAGTATGTTTTGGGAAATAAAAGCTCAAAACTTTCAACAATTTGTGATTACACGACCGATATTAAAGGGGAAGCTTTCTATGAAGATGTGCAACAAGGGTTAAAGTGGAAAATGAATGTTGGGGGTAGAAATAAATTTTTTATAATTGACAATCACCCTCAAATATGAGTGATATTTGAGACTCATATTTGAGGGTGATTGTCAATTTGGATCTCATCGTGAGATCAGCACCAATCCTCTAATTCGTTTGGTTTTTGCGACTCAGAATGTTAAGAGAATGTCTCAACATCACACAAAAAGCTAGCCCATTTACAGCCCCTTTTTAGCGCTACCATGTGGGGCCTTAAGGTTAACCCATTGGACCGAAACCATTGTGATTCCATAACCTTGATATAGGATGGTGACCTCTCCTCCGCCCTTGGACCGAAACCATTGTGATTCCATGACCTTGAGAGAGGTAAGGCAACCCTTTTGACTTGAGCAATGGAATTTGAGCGTGGTGAGCTAAGGCGTGGGGTCTTAGGTGGTATCATGCTCATTCCATACATAATCGGAGTCGAAAGCGGGCCTTGATTTGGCTGGCAGAGGGGAATTGGATGGGTTGCATGGCCAATGAGGGTGAGACACGTCAATTGTTGGCATTGCACCACGTGTCAGGCATTCCACCCTCGAACATTCTCACATCCTTCTCGAACATCCTGGGACGATCTACAAGGACAAGTTTCTGAAGCTCATCAAGTAGCAGCACTCGTGCTGAATTTCGGAGGCGGCGAAGTTGACATTGAACCAGTATGAAAATATTACACGGAGCAGCTGAAATTGGAACGACAAGATCTTGAATTGGAAGATAAAGAGCAGCGACCTTAATCTGTAGGAATTAGACGCAGCTGCAATTGGGCTGGGCTTATCCAATTGTGGACTTAGAGCACCAGCTTCTGCAAGCATCACGAGGAGCAGCTGGAATTGGAAGAAGCAGGAAGAGCATCAGTAGCTGGCGGAACTCCCGACTTTCCCAGGAGGAGCTCAAGACGCAGGAGCTGCGTCTAGTTTGAAAGGAGACTCCACGCTTCGAAAAGATTGCATTGCGCATTTAATCGTGTGATTGCTTGAGGTCTTCATCCCTGATCGATAGGATTGTGCAAAGTTGTCTCTCTTCAGTTTTTGGAATTCAACTCAATTCAACACACAGCCCTTGTCGGCCTCGCAGCAGCTGATCGCTTCCGATTCCTCTTTTACTAATTGGAATACGTATATTCCCGCCACGATCGATAGTTTCCAATCCGCTGATTTCGTCTTCGTCCAGAGCAATCTTAAGTTCGTTTTTTCCTTTCCCATTGGAACAGCTCCATGAGCTAGGAGGTCACTTCTCTAAGAAGTTTCTAGCTTGATTTTGAAACGAACAGCGTCTCGCACGAGAAGGCAGCTTGGTTTCTTGGCGTAAGGTGTGGCTGAAGGAAGGTTCGAAGCTAGGAGGTCAGAACTATTAATCTTGCGTTCGCTGACTCTCATCAAGTTTGGGTTATCTTTTTTCGGCCTCGGTTTCCTGGAAAACCGAGTTCATTTTTTCTAATTTGTATCTTCGTAGGAGCATCGAATGGCAACTCTATTCCAACCGTTTCCTGTTTCTGGTTTTACGTATCCTATCGAAGTTCGGAGCTTTCACAGTCGAAGAGGTTATTATAAGAGAAGAATCCCTTGCAGGAACGACCTGCGGAAGTCTAATCTAATATCTCAGGTAAATTTGTTGCCGAAATGGTTTTTTGTCTCGCTCTCGCACCTAGTCCTGCATTCTTGAACAAAAGATAATCAGAATTCTTAGGGGCTCGCATGTGTTGTTCTATGCACGTCGCATTGCAGGTTAGTCTATCTTCGCAAATGACCTTTATGGAGAAGAGAATCGTAAGATTGAATATTATGGTTCACTCTTGAGATTTAAGTAGGACATCATTAGTGTGGAGCTTCTATACTTGAGTTGCTCCTATGTAACAGTATTTACGCTTACACTGGTAGTAACAGACAATTTTAGAGAGGTGCATTTAGACTGGGGGATAAAAACGTTCACCAATGTACACAGGTTTTAAGGAAGAAACTCCACTCTGAAGAGAAACTCCACTCTGTCCTACGTTATAGTCATATCTTTGGAATGGGTATGTTCAGGATCCTTGAATGGAGAATCAAAATCGAAAGTGGGAAGCCATGTTCCTGTTGAATTCTTAGGCTTGTTCCATTTTTGGTGGTCATCTACTCTTCTGTACTTGTTTAGTTTTTATACACACACACACACATTTAAGACGATATATTTCATTAAGAAGAATGTACATTCATAGCTGTTCCAAAATGGAACAGCTACTACTAATAAACTAAAAGCAGTGATAAAACACTATTTTGGAACAGCTACTACTAATAAACTAAAAGCAGTGATAAAACACTTCTAACTGGGCCAGAGGAAGGTCTCCAAGAGAATGCGCATCTTGAAGCGGCCGATGCAATGATGAACGAAAGAAATGATCAACGTCCACCAAAGTGTGCCCTTATAGTCGAATGGTACTGACGTGATATAATGACAATAGAGCCCGATAATGACAGCAGCAAAAGAACTGAGCATAGTCTGGTATAGAGGCATGCCCACCAAAAAGCGAGAACTGCCTGCCAAAAGAAATCGTGAAAAACGAGCATAAAGACCAGTTCTCAGCCTAGGAAGAAAATCACGAGCAGTAAGATGGGTCCCAAAAAGATGTAGCACAGTAGCACAGTCTTCCTCGGATGCGAACAAGTAGGGCAGGCCGAGGAAGCGATAAGCCTGGCAGCCAATAAATATCCCACTGGCAATGCCCCTACCAAATAGCATCACAACAAAACTGGTGCTTGAGAGGAAGTTTACTGCCCCAGATGCGTCAAAGACAAACCTTCCACCAAGTAAGACACTTGTAAAGATGCTCAAAATGATTCCCATATCGTTGGATCCATGGCTGTGGAAGTAATAATGATTCACATAATATTTCTTGCCAGAAGATATACAAAAAAGGGGAGTAACCAGGAAGTGCCGGATCGAACTTCCAATCCAACAGAGGAAGAGTAGTGAGCAGGTTGGGGACAAACTGAAAAGGTTGTAGCATAGCAAAGAGAATCCGCCAAATAGGCCTGTGATGCAAACCCAAATCCTGGCCTGAGGGAAAGAAGAAGTATAGCCCCGATCATCCAGCACATCCTCCACTGTAGAAACACTCAAACGATGCAAGAAATAGGTCTTTTAGGCTGAAGATGGGCTGAAGAGGGAACAAACGTGCAGCTCCAATGAATGCTTTGCAAAAACGGAGGGTGTTGCCAGGATCTGCAAGGTGACCTGACCATTGCAAATAAGTCAGAAGCTGCTGCCAATCATGAATCAGGTGAGTAGAAAAGGGACAGCCAAGAATATCACCATGAAAGTGCCCAAAAATAACATCAGAGATAGCGGGAATCCAATGGCCAAAAGCAGTTGTAAAGAGAGCCAATCATACTACAAGAAAGCATAATAGCCCTCAAAACTCCATGCATCCTGGGCGAACAAACATAATGGTATTTGAGAAGACGGAGCGCCTTACAATCATGTCTGGTGTGCCAAAAACATTCCATGACTTTGTGGTGATAGATTTCTGAATGTCCAAAGAAGATCAGAGGATAAGTGGCAAATAAAACTTCACATATGCCATGAGAATGGACTGCACAATCCGAAGGCCAACACGCAGTGGCCAAGTAGACAATTTTTAATAATCCAGCTTATGAAAAAGCTCCAAAGTCTCTCTTGCGGCAAAGAGACATGCCATCCAACAGGGTGACCCAAATGACGTATCACCTAATGAGGAGGGAGCAAGACGCCAGGCCACAAACAATCACACTCCCTCAGAGGTAAAACTTTGGATTTAGTGAAATTCACTTTCAGCCCAGCTGCGAGACCAAACAAATCAAGGCCCTGGCCCCTACATAAGATGCCTAACATCTACTTCCTAGTTCCATAGAAAGAAAAAATAATCATCTACATAAGCCTGGCTTACGAAAGGTGTGCCTTTAGGAAAATCAATGCCATGCAAACACTATTGCGAAACTAAGGTATTCAAATGCATCAACAATAGATGAGTAGCGATTGCAAAATGCAGGGCACTAAGAGGACAGCCTTGACAAATAGAGCGGCCTAAGAACCAAGAAGCTAAAATAAGAGGCAACAAGCTGTGCCATCTTCATAAAGTGAGTAAACCACATTTTGCATCTTGGGTCCAAAGACCAACTGCCACATAACATCTGCAATAATATCCCATGAAACATGACAAATGCTTTTTCAATATCCACCTGCATAATCAAGACATCATGATGGGTGTATTTGGCATATTCGATGCCAACGTAAGTATTTGCAATATTATCCATGATCTACCTATATGGCAGAAAACCATACTGAGCAGGCTGCAAGCCCGTATTTACGAAATGCAATGTGCGCAAGACCAGCATTTTAGAAATCTGCTTATAAATCCCTTTTTCCACGATGAAGCATAGTGCTAGAGAGCCAAGCATCATTAATCATTTCCAATAGAACAAGGCTCAGCCGATCCCAAAATTCAGCAGAAAACTCACCTATGAGGCCATCCCAACCCAAGGGTGTAGCGTGCCCTAACTTCGAGACTACCACTTTCAATTCTTCATCAGTAAAAGGCAGATTCATCTCATGTGCTTCCTCTTGGGAAAGAATTGATCGAACTTGTTGAAGAAAACATTCCAAGCATCAATCTGTATAGGGAAAGTAGGAGGAGGGGCTGCAGACATATCAGATAATATTTTTGCACCACATCATCAAGTTGTTGCCTATTCATATCATGAGCCATTCTGATTCAGCACTTGATGCAAAGAATGCATGCGGTGGGAAGTATGAAGGATTTTGAAGAAAGCCTTTACCTGCATGGCTTTCTGATGAGAACGAAGGTGCCATTTTCTTTACAAACATCATTCTCAGCCAAGCAATGAAGGGTTACTTGAAATGCAGATTGGTCATCCATGGACACTTGGTGCTGCTGCACAACAGAAGTAGAGCGCTGAATTGGAACCTTTGCATCTACCACTTTGCGATGTAGGTAGCATTTGCCATAATCTTTGATTAAATCCTGCCTGCCTGACGAAAAACAGTCCCATGCCCATTCTGCATTGATAGAAGCATGCATTTCACGTCTAGGAATGAGAGCCTTGACCATAACTTTAAAGGCATGGTGCTTTATATAAGAATTGTTGACCAATAAAAGCCTTTTGCAAGGCGGCATGCAATGGCAGACCAAGATGCAAGGTCATACATACCGGAAAGTGATCAAATAGGTGCAAAGCCATCTCACAAGTAAAATCATCAAACTGTGCTGCATGGAGCATGTGCCATCGATCCAATTGAGCCCAATATTGAAAGTGTACCCAATAGTAGTAGGCATAAGACACTGCTCTAAATCACAAGCATGCAAAGTGTCAGACATAAGTGTCCATGCATCTGTTTCTCTTTGCAACATGTGAGAATGATGAGTGCTACTATCCTCGGTGTTGGGAGAGTTGTTTAAATTTAAAAATATGAAAGCATTATCCCTCCAGGGATAATTTGCCAGACGATGCCACATTTCACCGGAACCACAGAAGCAGAAGAGGCATAAATTGAAGCAAAGTCATTAGTATGACAATGAGGTAACAACCATGCATGTCATTATATGCCATCTGCGGCTGTAAATCATGATGAATCAGCTTAGCAGCCCCGGAAAAGGAAGCATGGCCATTATAAAAGATGTGAAATCCCACAAAGAAACCTTCATGGCCTGCACGAGAGTACTGATTATGTTCTTGCAAACAGACAATATATTACTTGTGAGCGGAGTCTCAAAGTAGCCTCCTTTTATTTACATTGTAGAAGCCTTGAATATTGTACGTAAAGCACTTGATTGGTATGTACACAGTTACAAACAAGTGGATGTAGCACAACATCAAAGCTCAACATGCATGGCCATGCCAGGTTGTGGCGGCCCAGTATATTGCTGGTAGGCATGCCCTTGCTCATCATTAGTAATAGTGCTGGGGAAGAGACAGGATTATGTAAAGGCATAGCGTGGTAAACACAGTGGATTAGCATGAACCACCCCAGCTGGACCAAAGCTTGCCAACCTCAAATCCATCAACCACAAGAGTTTCCTTGGAAGAGGATGCATTCTACGTCCAATTTTTATTATCCATTATCCTTGGCTTGAATACTTTTTGCCAATCTAATGAAGAGATTTTCTCTCCAGCTAGCATTGTGTCCCCTGCCTTGGAAGGTGTAACTTGCATCTTAACCTTGTCTTTTTTAGCCAATGAGGGGGGAGATGCATTTCCCGAACCGCGAGTGTGTGGCACTGCAGTAGACTTTGCCAAAGAGGCATCATTCAGGCATGCAACAACAAGGGGAGATTTCAATAAAACCTGTGGATATTCATATTGCATATGTCCAAATTCGCCACATTCAAAAAAGGAACCTGCAAATTTACCATTTCAATTTGAAAAAAGCTTGTTGGATGGCATTCCCACCGTATCAATCTGAAGAGCCACAATGTGGAGGAGTGGGTCTATCAATACACACACACATGCAAAATTTTTTTTGGGGGTGAAATCCGTATACACACATACACACAAATTTTTTGTGTGGGTGAAATCCATATATTTTTATATTACAAGAGGCTGTCCCCAAGATGGAGACCAGCAAATACAAGATGAGAAAACTTCATTGTAAGACAAGTAGAGCGCGCAATGTATTTGACGAACAGACAGGCAACCATAAATGGATTGCCGGAGCGACATCCGGAAATAGTAGTACATGGAAGAACTAGGGGCTCTAAATACTCGATGGTATACACACACACACACACTTTTTTTTTCTTTTTGGTGAAATCCATGTGTCTTTATATTACAAAGAGGCTGTCTCCAAAGTGGAGATCAGCAAATACAAGATCAGAAAATTTTATTGTAGGACAAGTTCAGTATAATCTAATGGATGAGCAGATAGGCAATCATAAAAGGATTGCCTGAGTGACATCCGGAAAAAGCAGAACATGGAAGAAGTAGACTCTCGAAAGACTGCATGGTTCCTATGTTTCCACAGAGTCCAGAGTGCCCAATAACTAACCCACATGAATAATAGATCATACTCTGCGTGCCGTGGCCAAAGATCCAGGAAAGCTTGCCAAAGGAAGCAGTTGGAAAGCGAGTCTAGAGGCGCTATTGAAGAAATAACAGGAAGTCACGAGTGGCAGGACAAAGCCAAAAAGGATGTAGCAAGGATTTCCCAGGAGCCAAACATCTATGGCATAAAGTAGGAGCAACATGTCTACGGGCCAAGAGAAGGCCGAACGGAATAAAACCAAGCATCACCCGCCATAGAAAAACCTGTTGATGAAGTGGTAGTTGGTAGGACCAGAGCTGCTGCGATCTTTCGTGCCACCATTTGGCATTGCGATTCAAAGACCAAAGCTGATTTGCATTATGCGATATCCAAGGAGGAGGCATCAAAACCTTGTATAGACCAGCCACTGAAATATCAAGCAGGCATAATGGTCGGGAAGAAGAACCCCGCGATGTAAGGACCAATCAGTCAGGCAATATGTAAGCTCCAACCTAGGCACTGGTAAAAAAGAATGAAGCATTTGATAAAGACAGTGGCAGAGGGGTGGATAATGCATCCCCAAGCCATACTATCTGGCCGCCAAAGGAAAAGGCAATAGAGTACTATCGTCATGAAGTACATCCCTATAGGTGAAACAAAATATGAGCGCCAAGGTTCCCGCAAAGAAGGGGTTGATCAAACACCTTTGACCAGTGCAGGTTCTCCTCACGCAATGAATTGCCATCCAGAGAGTCATCCAAAGAGTCACGACCATTCCATTTGAGATGAGAAAGAATCTCCTTCCAGACCAATAGCACTTTAGAAACAAAAGGACAGCGTTTAACCGCGCCATCAATATAACCCAGAATGAAGTCACATAGTGCCCAAAAGTGAAAGTAGTCAACTGCAAAAGTAAATGAGACATCATAGCAGCCCAAGGCTGATCACCCTGTAAAAATTGCAGCATCACTTTTCCCTTGTGAGCCAAAATATGGATATGAATATTCAATATGTTCAAGCCACTTGGGGAACATAGATGTTGCATAGAGAGTAATCTGATACTCTTACGGCCATGCTTTGAGCACCAGAAAGTACACACACACACTCACATATACATATAATCTATGTACGTATATGTATATATGTAGACACTTTTTTTTGTAAAATAACCTTTCATTAAGAAGGATGTACACTCATAGCTGTCTTGAAAGTGAGACAACTACTACTCATATGTACACACACTTTTTTAATTTAAAAGATTAGTGAAAATCATATGCACACACACACACATTTTTTTGGCTGAAGTCCACATGTCAGCCGGTTGCCACGCAGCCTACAGCTAGCTCAGTAGACTTTACAGGTGCCACGTCCGTAGGGCACCACATCATCGCCAGGTGCCACATCAGCAAAGAGCCACATCAGCGATGACGTCAGCAGGTCGGTTACCACATCAGCAGCAACAGGTCGGTGAGCAAGAGTGGTTTGGTCAATGGGCAGAAATATGCCTGGTCGGCCAGTTTGCGGCCCAAGGGAGGCCTATAAAAGCAGCCCCCTTGGCCTTCATTTCTCATCCCCATCTCAGGCCTTCTAAGCCCTTCAGTGCAGAAGTATATAGGCTCCCCTGCAGCAGACCAGCAGGGTGCCTCAGTCTCTATAGGGATCTCGTGAGGATTCACCTCCTCTAGGTAGTCTAGTTTCTTTCCAGTTTTGCATTTGAGGGTTTTAGCCCCTCCATACAGTTGTATTCAGCCCTTTGGGCATTCATACATTTCAGTTATATTCTCTCCCTCTGATTCTCTCACTCACATCCACAGCATCACTTTGTGTATTGAGTGCATCATCTTGCATTTTGCAGTTAGCAAGCAAGAGAAAGAGTGAGGATAGTCTATCTCCCGCTACAGATAATGACACCAAACAATTAGCCACCAAATCCACAGATATGTACATTTGTTACATCCTTAAACTACACAAACAACACTATGATCACTCAAAGACTTTCACATATCACATTCTAATTGGAATGTAACAGCTAATGCATATATCACATTCATATATCACTATGATCACTCAACAGACTTTCATATATCACATTCTAATCAGAATGTAACAGCTAATGCATGTGCAATGCTGGAATTCGGGACTTTAAAGTTTAGTTTTGACTTTTAGACTTTCAACTTCCACATCTTTCAAATTCTTTGGATGGTAACAATACCTTTCTTGGGCCTACTATTATATATAAGCATATACCTGGTAGGTTTTGCCTGCATCTGAAATACAGCCTTGAATTTGGCACCCTCGCCTTCTGGTGGCTCTGCTTTGCATACAAGAGTGATTGAATGTAAATTCTAGAGTCAAGTCTCTTCTGGACTTGAGCTATTTAAAACTTGGTTATATGACTTGTTGCAAGGCTGTGGTAGCAACAAGCAAGAGTCAACGTCTTCAGCAATTTAAGCTGTTTGAACCTTGGCTATTTTTATTTTGAAACTGAGAAACAAATGATCAATTCAAAATAACCAAATACCGAATTACGATCATTACAGCAAAGGTGGGAGAGTTGTCTTCATCCCACATCCACAAGAAACCCCCAAAAAAACACAACAGAGGTGGAGAGAAAAAACTCAATCTGTAATCTCTCAAAACCCTGCTCATAGGGTGAGATGAAGGTCAATCCCACAGGTCAACAAAAGAACCCCCCCCAAAAAAAGAAAGCCTACTCCTGAAAAAAAGATGCTCTAGATAAGGAACGTGATGCTTTGCCCCATCAGGTCACACAAGAAGCCCTCAAAAATCACGTTGGTAGGGGATCTACTTTCCTCCAGCCAGAAACAAATTCAAGGGGCGAAACTAGCTTTCTTCCAGCATTTAATACATGCACCAGAATCTTATTCCGAGGGGAAAATCCTTCCTTTGATAGTGACATTGTTAGTGTTGCGGGTTGGATGCCCTACATAATAATTTTGATGATTTTTGTATTTGTATGAAAAGGCTCCCCTGTATAAGGTTTGTCTTTCTACTGACAAGCATACTAACGTATGGTTGGCCCTTTATAGTACAGTATGCTTATTTTCATCTTCTAAGATCTAAAGTTACAAAAATAATTGTTGAAAGCATAAAGCTAATTTATGCAAGTAGACGTGACCATATCGTTTCAGATTTTACCCTCCTCAGCTTATTTATTGTACTTAATGGCTTAATGATTGCAGGTCTGGGGTGGAATTCTCTGTCCATGGAACTTGCAGGGTCAGCTTGTAAAAGATGTTTCACAGAGATCCAGAATTGTCTCTTCGAAATATGATGAAGATGGACAAGCAAAAGGTGGCAGTGTTCTTGAGGATGTAAAACCTCAAGCTTCTCAAGATGGCAGAAGCGGGGAAGATAAGTCAGAAGCCCATAAGGGAAATGTGGAGAATCCAAGTCAAGGGGAAGAGCAAGAGGCTGTAGAGGGTCAGCAATCTCCTGGTCCATCAAGTTTAGTCTCGGAACCACAAGAGAAAAAGCAGGAAATGGATTGGAAACTGGATAATGACTTCAAGAAGTTTATGAGCAACCCCTCAATTGAATCAGCCCTTAAATTGGAAAAAAAACGTGCTGAACAGAGGCTGCTAGAACTGCAAAAACAAAATAGTGGAAACATGTTTCAAAATCTCTTTTCAGGTTTTGTGAAAAATGCTTTGGTGAAAGAGAAAGAAAGGCTGGAGAAGGCAGAAGCCACCTTTAAAGCTTTGGATCTGAATAAGGTGCATTCTTTTTTTGTTGTTCGTTTATCTTATTCATTTGACACATACTATGTTCATATCTCAGGTTATTGTTTCATTGTTAGTAATCTTTTTGTTTACATGTGCAGCTGAAGAGCTGCTTTGGATATGATACCTTCTTTGCAAATGATGTACGTCGTTTTGGTGATGGAGGTATCTTCATTGGTAACTTGAGGAGGCCTTTGGAAGAAGTAAAACCCAAACTGGAGCAAAAGCTTGCAGAAGCTGCAGGGAGGGAGGTTGTAATTTGGTTCATGGAAGAGACTGTCAATGACCTGACAAAACAGGTGCAAGGACAAGCTCATTTTCTGAGCCTTTCTATTCTTCTTCCCATCCCTCTAGGCACCATAGCCGCTAACTATTTTTTAAATCCCGTATAGACTGTTATTTTTACTTGAAATTTGTCTCTTTCACACTTTACATCTAGCATTTGATGTTGACACCTTCAGGTATGCGTGGTTCAACCTAAGGCAGAGATCGATCTCCAGTATGAATACAGCAAACTCAGTACTTTTTGGGGATATGTTAGTGCAGCCCTTCTTGGTGTGACAACCCTGGGAACAATTGCTTTGATGAGTGGATTTTTCCTCGAACCAAATGCAACGTTTGAAGATTATGTATCACGTGTGCTACCTCTTTTTGGCGGATTCATCACAATCATTGGGGTTTCCGAGGTAAATAACATACATCTGCCGGTATTTTGGAAGTACACCTAGGTTTTCAGATTAATACAGTGTCCCATAGGCATGGTGTAGGCTGTTCTTGAAATATCGGTGTTCAACCCATAGTTATGTCTTGTTGCACGTGGTAAACACCGTAATGGGTTGGTCCAGTCTTATTAAGACTGTAGTGTAATAAGAGCGATCTGTAAGAAGATCTGTAAAGGTAGTGGCCAATTGAAGCATTTGGAATTGTCCAACATTAATGAAGGACTACAAAGCAGGTTGGGCCTTCTGACACCATGGTGATTGCTTGTCACAAGCATCCACAACCTGTAGCATGCAGCCTACAGGCATGCCAGCAAATACAGCGCCAAGAAGCCTCAGAATACACGCAGGTCAAAAAAATGCAGAGTTGACTTTCCAGTCAAAAAGTCAATGTGTTGATTTTTGACTGACCTTAGGGCCGATGTTGGTTGGATGGTCAACGCCGACTGTTAACTTTTGTCGGCTGCTCAACGCCAATAGTCGACCAACAGATAAGGAGGGCCAGGTAGTAGCAGATCTGTCCCTCTTCCACGATCTCTACAAGGTTCCTACATCCGGGTTACAGCAGCAGCGAGGGTCTGCCTCATAGCAGCCCTCAGTTTCTAGCTCTATAGTGAGGGATTCCCCTCCATGCCGTATTCTCTCTTTCTTGTGTAGTGAGAGTTCTATTCCCTTCAGACAGTACTTATTCTTTCAGTTGTATTCAGCCCTATTGGGCAGACGTATATTCAGTTATTCTTTTCCTCTTCGGAGGCCCCTTATATTCCTCCCTCATATTCTCACACTCACTCCATAGTTCCACTTGTGTCTGAGCACATTATTCTCTGAGTTCAGTTAGTAGTAAGTAGAGAGAGTGTGTGAATTAAGCTTTCTTCCTACTACATCGATATCAGAGCTTCACATTTTTCTCTGCAGAGATAGGGCAATTCAGATCAAGGACAACCATTGTTTTATGCTACAGACAAGATTAGGAAAGGACACCATGAAGGATCCTCTTTCCAAGCCTCGCCACCATAGAACCCCACTCTGGCTCTGCATAGGCCCCGATGATAGTTTCTGCGATGGTAGCCATGATGCAAACCATGAGGCAGATGTAGCAACAACAGTCCAAGAGTCTCTTTGCTCACATGCTTCAGCCCAAGAGATGTGGGATGAACGTGAGCAGGCCATCAGAGAGCGTGAGAGAGCAGCTCAAGAGGCAAAAGAACAGTGTGATCGTGAGGCTCGAGAAGCCAGGAAGCTCAGAGAGCGCACCACTCGAGAGGAGAAGGAAGAACGGGACCGACATCTTCTCATTTCTCTGCTCCGCCCACAGGGAGATGAGGAATGGGGGAAAGCTCTGCAGGCTGTTAAAGTTTCATTTCTCAGGAAGCTCAATTTTCCACAGTATGATGGTAAGATCGAATCTTTAGTGTTGATTTCCTGGCACAAGTGATGTAGGCTAGGGCAAGCAATGGAAGCTCAAAAATGAAGAGGAGAAGACAAAAATGAGCTGCTGTAATGAATTGCTGCAAAACTGAGTGGAGGCTAACATAACAAAACCCTAGGGTTAAGTGTCCTAACTGCCCTAAGTGGTACATGTACTAACTGTACCAACTGGCTGTAACTAGGCCTATGAGGCACATACCAAGGAATGAGTGGCACCTATGGATAGCCTATAGAATGGCCTACAAACTCCCCTCCATGGTATGGGCTGAAGTATCTTGGACATGGCTCAGGATACCTGAATATCTAATGTCATGGTTGCACATGTTCATCTTGTAGGGATATAGCAACCTATGACTATACAGAGTACAACAGATCAAGTCACAAAAGGTACTATATTTAAAGCTTGCCAAAAAGCTTCAAACTTAGGTTAAGGTAGAGCCGTTGTAAAAAGATTTGCCAAGTTGTCTTTAGTGGGAACATAAGACAACTGAATATCACATGCTGATAATCTCTTTCTGACGTAGTGATAGTGAACCTCAATATGCTTTGTGTGAGCATGGAAAACGGGATTCCGTGCAACAACCAAAGCACTCTGACTATCAGTGAAGATGACGGTAGGAGCAGTCTGACATGCAAAAAGATATGCAAGTAACTTCCGGAGCCAAACACACGCCAATGTAGCTGTAAAAGCTGCTTTGTACTCAGCTTCACAACTAGAAGTAGCAATTGTAGTCTACTTCTTTGACACACGGGTGTCTGAATAGCCTGCCCAACACTATCAGTGAATCCATGCATAACAAGTGAAGAATCAGCCTCATAAAGGAGGCCCAAATGCTGAGTGCCTTTGAGATACCTGAAGACACGCTTCACGGCCTGCCAATGGTGTGTAGAGGGGCTGTGCATATGTCTGCTCAACTGTGAGACAACATATTGAAGATCGGGTCTCGTATGTCATAAGTAAGTCAAACAACCAAGCAATAAAAAAGCACTAAAAATTGGTAGCTTTATTGCATGTACTCTTCATTTGGCCCCTAGTAGCCACAAAGCATTTCAAAGAGTAAAAAATCAGCTCAATCCAAATCACTCCAAAAAGCCATAGAATAGGCAATTATGAGGTTAGTAGGCTATAAAACAACAACCTTGCATCTAATTGTTAGTAAAATAGGCACCATTTGTAACGGCTTCAAAAAAGGCACGATTCAATGGATAGGCGGTTGTGAGGAACAATTGCACCACTTAGTAGGCTATTTGTAAAGCCTATTTAAAAATTGTATGGAAATAAATTTTCTTTGATTTTATCATTTAATTATTAGTAAAATAGGCATGATTCGATGAATAAGGACTTGTGAAAAACAAATTGCGCTTAGTAGGCTATTTGTAAATCCTATTTATAAATTATATGGAAATGATTTTTCTTATTAGGCTATTTATTAATCAAAAGGAAAGAGAAGGGAGAAAGGAAAGGAATAGAAAAGCACGAGGGGGAAGGAACATCTGGGGGGCAATGAATGTCTAAAGCAGTGTTGTGTCTATTGGAATGACCCAATAGCAGAGCTACAACATAGTGAGTGCACCTAAGCTGAGGCTCCTTGAGAAGATGGGCAAGGTGCTTCACGTAGCTTTATTTTTCTATCCTCTTCTGATAGACATCTTTCTTATTGGGGGATACCCTTGGATCTTGAGTCTAAAATGCAAAGACAATATCATGAAATTTCTATATAATGCTACTACATCATTGTTGTTGCCTTTGGCACGAGGATGGAAACAAAATTCAGTGTTTTTCAATGAACAAACAAGATTTTGTAGAGGAAAATTTCCTTCTATGGACACACAAAAGCTTCAAAGCTTTTGTAATGTTGAATTCCTCATATTTTCTTCCACCAAAATTCATCACCATCATCATGGTAGACCTTTTGAAGGAAACTTCATCATAGGTTTGTGGCTGCTTGACATGGGTTAAGGTCTTGCGAATGTTGCTCCTTGCAATTGAAGTTCATCATTGGCATTGTGCAAATGCTTGACACGGGGATGAAAAATGATTTGTTCAAAGATATCCTTTCTGGCTACTAAGTCCATTCCACTTGTCTATCTCATGAAAGAATGACACAACCTCATTCACTATCTTTTGTCTTTGTCCATGTTAACTGTAACATTAACTTGATCTCTAGCAGCCCCGTAGTAGCTTGCTTCGTCCTTGCTTTCTCTCAATGCTTACTTTTCTTCATAGCCTTATACTCTTTGATAACATTTATCTCTTGTTCTTGACTAGTCATGTGCGTGAGGGTCCCTACATTGACATCCTCTAGTGCCGAAGACATGCTGCAAAAGCTGTCCAATATACTAAGATTGTGACATCCAAATGCCCCCTCACTACTGCTAGCAAAATGAATGCCTAGATAGTAATGCAAAAGACCAAGATCAGACATAAAAAATATCTTCTGCAAGTCGAGCTTAAAAGCTGCAATTTGCTCAGCGTGTGTCCCAGTCACAAGCATGTCATCCACATAGAGCACTAAAATCAGCAAATCTGTCCCACGTGAGGTCCCATGATCCATCTAGACTCATGGGATTTTGATCATACATGGCACTATAGTTATTTCATTGTGCGCATTTGATTTCCATCTTAACTTTGTGCATGAGATGGTCCTTCATGGAACCATGTTGTTTTCATTCTCATGTTGATGTCCATACACATGGTGACATATTGTATCCCTTTCATTTTTAGACATATTTTCTTTAATGGAAATACCCCATCCTCAATTCGTTGAGGATGGCGAATGGTCTCATGGTGGGGAAACTTTATATGGGTTTGGAGGCCTTCTCCTTAGATGATTTTATCTTGTACACGTTTGAGGACATGGTTGAGGACCATGTGCACACATCCTATTTGAGGCCCACGTGCCAATTTTGGTAGACCTAAGGGGATTTCTTTAAGTGGCATACCTTGCTTTTAGAACCTTCAACCTCAAAGTCAGGAGGTTGGGAAACATAGACCTCTTCCTGCAAATGCCCATGAAGGAAAGCTCTTTTGATATCAAGCTGATGTACCTCCCAATGACAGTGGGCAGCAAAGGCAATAACAATGCGAATAGTAGTGATCCTAGAAGTGGGGACAAAAGTCTTCTCAAAGTCAATGCCTTGCTGAGCATAGCCCTTAGCAACAAGACGGGCTTTGTAACGATCCACTGATTTTTCATTTGATCTTAGAAACCCACTTAGTTCCAATGGCATTCTTGCCAGGAGGCAAGTCAAATATCTCCCAAGTGTTATTCTGATAGATAGAATCCAATTCAGCTTGCGTAGCCTTCAACCAACAATCATTTTGAAAGGCAACCTTATGACATAATGGCTCTTCATTGCATGCTGTAGCAACCAATGTACAAGCAACCAAATTAGCATGCTCTTTCCCGACAGCCTCTCTAGTATGGGCTGGCAGAGGAGTATCTTGTTTGCTGTCTTTCAATGTGTCAAGGAGCCAATGGGGGACCTTTTTGGGCTCTTGTATTTCAGCTCTTTCCTAGTCAAAAGCCTTGTGCACAATGTCAAGCTGAGGCATATCAAGCTGTAAATGAGGCTGAATATCATGCTGCACATATGGCTGCAAATGACCAACAAATGGAGGAGGAGCAACCTCAAATGTGACATCATCATGGGCATCTGACGGAAACAGAGGAAGATTCATCAAAGACAACATCTCTACTGACAAAACACTTGCCCGTGCGGGGCCGGTAGAGCTTATAGTCCTTGCTCTCTGAGCTATACCCAATAAAAATGCATTTGACAGCTTTATCATCCAACTTGGTGCATGTCTGAGACGGCACATGGGCATATGCCAAGCATCCAAAAGTCCTCAGGTGAGAAATCCTAGGTTTATGACCTATCCAAGCCTCATAAGGTGTGATGGTCTTCAATGCCTTTGTGGGACATCTATTCAAAATGTAATTAGCACACATAACAGCATCCAACCATAACTTGTTAAGAAAGTGCTTGCCTTTCAACATACACCTGGCCATCTTCATCACTGATCTATTCTTTCTCTCAGCCACAGGATTATGTTCAAGAGTGTAAGGCATCGTGCACTGACGATGAATGCCACGTGAGGTTAAAAAAACAACAAACTCCTTTGACATATATTTAACCCCCTTGTCTGTATTAAGGTGAGCAATTTTTATCCCACTCTCGTTCTCAGCCAAGGCAATAAAATGCTTGAGGCATGCAAAAACTTCAGATGTGGATTTTAATGCGAAAATCCAAGTATACCTGGTGAATTCATCAATGAATGTGACAAAATAATAGAATCCCCCAAGAGCTACAACTCGCATACATCACTATGAAGCATATAAAGCTTGTGTGAGGCACCAACTCTCCCATCCTTAGAAAATGTAGATGGTGCATCTTACCAAGCAGACAAGGTTCACAAACATGCTTTGAAGGCATATGCATTTTTGGAAGATCAATAACCATACTATCTCTATGTAGCTTCACCAAAGCCCCAAAGTTGAGGTGTCCAAACCTCTCATGGCACAAATGGATATCTACCATGGTAGAGGAATCAACAACAAAGGCATTTGCATCTGCAAGTGCAGCATCATCCAAGCATTTGTCATAGGCCATTGAGTCTGTACAGCCCTCTAGTCAATGCCCCAGTCAAGACCATGGTAAAGGCATGTGTAGCATCATAGATCGCACACCGAACACCATCAAAGAGAACCTGATAGCCACAAGTAGCTATGGCTGAAATAGAGATGAGGTTCTTGCGAATGCCTAGAACATGAAGCACATTCTCTAGAGTGACAAGACCACCAGAAACAGAAGTAAGAGCAACTTGCCCAATGCCTTCCATTGTATATGATGCATTATGTTTTGCACATGTGAGTGTCCCCCCCTTAGATGCATGCTCAAGTGAGCTGAATAACTTCCTGCAGGAAGTAATGTGCTTGCTAGCACCACTATCAAAGAATCAGAGATCAGATACATCAGAAACTATCATGCAGGCATCATGAACGTCAGGATTATACTAACATGTAACAAGAAAAGCCCAATGCTGGTCTTGTGCAAAGTTAGCTTACTCATGGCGATCATCTGGACTAGGAGAATCAGATACTGCAAGACCAGTCTCTTTCTTCTATTTCTCAGAGGCAATTCTCTTCCTGCATTCAGAAATGTCATGCTGCATCTCTTCTTCTTCTTATCCCCCAAAGAAGAAGCATCATGGGAGTGACCAGTATGTGACTGAGGGGGTTTACCAGCTGAAACCTTGCCTTTGCCTTTGTTTTTATGCGGGGCAGCAAAGGCTTGATCACTAGCCATAGAAGCATTGCGATTTGCACGGCTTTGTTCCTCCTGAAGTAAGAGGGCAACCAGCTTGTCAAAGGAATAATGGTTGGCATCAACTGCTCTTTCAAATTTTTCACACTGGTAAGATAGGCATCCATGTCACCACCCTCTTCAAGCTTCAAGTCCTTCAACTGCTTGCGGAGATACGCAACCCTCGCCTCATTCCGCACCTGATATAAAGATGCAAGCTGACCCTACGCTTGCTTTGTTGTCTTGCAAGACCGGATATGAGGGATGATGACCCTTTAACTGAAAGAGCAATCAAGGCATGTGCTTGGTCATCCCATTGAATCTGTTTGTGTGTAGGAGGCAACAAAGTACTTGTAGTAGAAGATACAACTGCTCTTGAAGTAGCATTAGACCATCATCAGATGAGCCTGAAGCAGTACCTGTAGTACTAAGACAGGAGCTGGAGCACCAAAAGCTGCATTACGTGTAGGCCTGACCTCAACACCTGAAACACTATCCACAAATTCTTGGCAACCAAAACATGCCCCATCATGTATGCCCACATGGGGTAATTTGTGCCATCAAGCTTGTCCTCAGCCCCAAGCATCCCAAACAAATCATCCTTGCTGCTAGTCATGGTGCTGAAATTCAAGGCAAATGCACCAGCTGGTAAGGCAAATGAGAGAAGGGCAACCTCTCAAAATCAAAGGCAAAACGTTGCTCAAGCTTCAAATCTTTTCAGTGCAAAAGACTCTGCTGTCCCAAGGTGTACCCAATGGTGTAGCTCGAAAATACAGCAGGGACAAGGCTCCAAATGTGAGCAGAGGGTTTCACCATTGAGAGAGAGGTGGAAAAGACAGCCATAACAGGCTGGGAAAGCTGTTGTACAGTCTGTACTGTAATAAATGCTCCGTACAGCAGTTCGTACTACTGTACAAACCACACGTGCGAGTTTTGGAGCAATAAATGAAGCCGTACAGCACCAAAACCTGTAATTAATGCAGCCGCCTGAGCCGTACAAGCTGTACGGAATTCCATACATCAGTAAATGCAGGTCCAGGTCTATATAGCACTAAATATGCACCGATTTCTGCAAAAGGGGCTCCAAAGCATTGATTTCCTGCACCAAATGCGAAGTTCTCGTGATGGAAATGCTCGAAACAGCCCCAAACCACTTCAGCTTGCTGCAAATGACTTGAGAATGAGGCAAACAGCAGGAATGAGAGCTTCTGGGGCTGCCAAATAGCTTGGAAAAGCTGTCAATGGCTGAGGGAATGGATTCCCGACCTGCTCTGATACCATTGTAGGCTAGGGCAAGCAATGGAAGCTCAAAAATGAAGAGGAGAAGACAAAAACGAGCTGCTGTAATGAATTGCTGCAAAACTGAGTGGAGGCTCAAGAGAGAGACAACATAACAAAACCCTAGGGCTAAGTGCCCTAACTATCCTAAGTGGTACATGTACTAACTGTACCAATTGACCGAACTGACTGTAATTAGGCCTACAAGGCACATACCAAGAAATGAGTGGCACCTATGAATAGCCCATAGAATGGCCTACAAGTGACATAAGGATCACTATGATGCAGACGAGGGGGCACGTCTTAATGGGTGGACAAAGATCATAAGATTATCTAGAGGCTAGACATAGTTCTTGCCAGCTTAGTACTTGGACAAATTGCAAAATCAGTTCTTCGAGATGCACCAGGGGGACATAGATAGTGAACCATTATGCCAACAAGTTTACACAGATGCCCATACAATTGCAAAAAAGGAACACTAGAAGCTGGGTAAGTTTCTTCATGGGTTGCATACAGATATCCAGTGGTATGTTTGAAGTTAGGATTCTGAGAGTGCATATTAAGCTTGCCCAGAATTTTGACCTCATGCACAAGGGTCAAGGATCCAAAAGCAAGAAGTCCCAAGAAATCCACCACTCTAGTAGATGGTGGGAATGGGTAGCAGAAGAAGAGGTGGATGATGAAATGACAAAGGATAGCAACGGCTATGTCAGTTTCTTAGACGCACCGACTCGAGTGGCCTATGCCAAAGAGAACTGATGCTTCCATTGACATGTGTAGGGCCACAAGAAGCAAGATTCCCCTTACTTCAAGAAGCTCGAGGCAGAAGACAACGTCATCTAGACCTTCAATTCCCATGGGGACAACATCAGTGGTCATCGAGGAGATTGAAGATAATCAAAAGGGGGAGCCTCACAAGTTTCCCATAATGTTTCAGTTTTACGGCCATATTTTTGGTCAGAAGGTCCTCATCCTAGCAGGTACAAGGAGTTCCGAGGATATCATTTCCATCAAAGCATCCAAGCATGCCAGTTGACTCTTAACACCAATAGATAGCATTGCCTTGAATGGCTCATTTTTGGGGCAGCAGATAGAGAGGAACATGGAGGTCTCTTCAGTCACTTTGGAGATCTTAGGGTGGATAGACAGCCAACCACTCCTGGTTGCACCAACTTAGGCAACGGATTATCATCTTGGGAGCATGATGGTGGCACCAATTTGAGGTTCGACCTGATTACTAGAACCAGGGCTTGGATATCAAAATCCTAGGCTATGGGCCCAAGTTCATTTCTTGGCTTAGGGATACGCTGCCTTGACCTTTTATTTTAGCAGTTCAAAGGATTGGAGTTAGGACCCCCAAGTAGGAAGTATTACCACAGCACGACCAAGATATTTTCCTCACGACGAGATTCCCTTCATCCCTACCACCAGTATGACTGGAGGATCATCACATTGAGCTTCTTCCTGGCTCATCACTCCGCAACAACAAGCCTTACCATAAGATGGAGGGGGAGCGTGAGGTTTAGTTCCCAAATTCATGAGCTGGGTACCTCCTTTCAGCATGTAGGGGGGCTTTCTCATACCCAGTTCTAATCTCAGCAAAACAGGCCTCCACAACCTGCTAGGCAGCCTCAACAGACAGCGCAGGTTAAAAACACAAATTTGAATTTCCAATCAAAAAGTCAACGTTGACTTTTTGATTGATTTGGTCACCTTTTGGCATTGACCAGCCTACCAAGGTTAACGATTAGCGTTGACCATCTAACCATGGTCGGCCAGTCTGTCCTAAAAGCCTATATAAGGCAGCCCTCTTGGCCATTCATTCCATCCTCCATTCAAGTCTGTTCCAATGCAGAAATTCCTAAGCCAGTCGTACAGGATCAGCAGCAGATAAGGAGGACCAAGCAGCTGCAGTTCTGTCCCTCTTCCACGATCTCTACAGGGTTCCTACAATCGGTGTAGTTCGGGTTGCAGCAACAGCTAGGGTTTGCCTCATGGCAACCCTCAGTTTTCAGCTCTACAGTAAGGGATTCCCCTCTGTACAGTACTTCCTTATGTAGTGAGGGCTTATTCCCATCAACTTATTCTTTCAGTTTTATTTATCCCTATTGGGCAGGCAGATATTCAGTTATTCTTTTTCTCTTCGGAGTCCCCTTATATTCCTCCCTCGAATTTCTCACACTCATTCCACAATTCCAATTGTGTTTGAGTGCATTATTCTGTCAGTTCAATTAGGAGTGAGTAGAAAGAGTGTGTGTGTTAGAGGTTTAGTCACCTTTTCTCAATTTAAAAAATAGGAAGGTGGTATATTTTCTAAATTTCAACTTAATATATGCTTAGTACATTAATCTTTTAATCCTATGAAATTCACATTACTTTACTCTCCTGTTGAGAGTGGAGGCGGTCCAAAAGAGCTCCAAAAGGAGGAGATTCCCCTCAATAAATATTCAAAGTCATTATCTCCTCTTCCACACATGAGCCCTACCTAGTAAGACAAGGAGCATTACATTGTCTCAATAAAAGAACCAAACAACTTATAATTAACAAATATAAGAAGGCAATGCATTTGAACCGGAACCTTGTCAGAATTTAGCAGGGTGGGATGTGACCTGCAAATGTGTAGGTGCAACGTAAGCATGGTACCTACCTGTCTTTATGTGCCTAGCAGCTTAGAAAAGCATTATGGACCGTGTTGTAAGCTTTGTGTTACTAAAAAAGGAAGAGGCTTTAGCCTAGAGCAAGTAGTTGCATTGAGATACTTTTTGACTCTCAGATTGCAGTGTGCACTCTTAGATCAAGGGAGTCTGTCAGTTCTTCTTGCATCAGAGTGTAGCTGTCAATTTCATTGTATTAGCAGATTTACCAAATGTGGAACCTAGAATATCTTCAGATGCCCTATCTTGTTAGTGAGAGTTCGAGTAAGAACCTCTACAGATGACACATGCCAGTGATAGCAGTGCCATTGTATAGGAAGGGACAGCTGACACACATACAGCCCACAAATGTGTCAGAAGGGGCACATAATCCTATCATCTGTTGTGTGTCAGATTCATCCCTCCCTTGAGATCCAGGTACCTATAAACCAGCCCTTCTTGAGACAAGAAGGGAGATGGATAAATGCTACCTACACAAGGTGGGCACATGCTTACTTGAGAAGATATGGAGAGGAAGGTATAATCCTCATTTTATGTAGCCCATGGAGGACCACATGCTAGCTGACGATCCCAAAAGTTCAACTGACCAGTGAGCAAGCTGTGTCATCACCTATTATAGCAGCCACATTAGCTAACCGCTACTTGTTTTTTGTAAGGATGACTTCTAAAAGCTTTGAGCAGATAGTATGTCCCACTTTGTAGAGACTCATCTTGTTTGTCACCACTTGTAGTCTTTTGTTGGGAAATAGCTAGGGGTGGTTTCTATTACACAAGTGTTTCCATCCTCTGCACCTTTTGCAAAATACTCTTTTGTGGAACCCTCTATGGAATTACTTGTGCGTTGGGTTGCACTCAAATCCCCTAGCACTTGAAGACAATCACAAGTCAACACACCCTGCATACACCACTTCCGCACTACGCTTCCCAGCTTGGGTTGTATATACATTTGTGACTTGCGCGTTCTTTTCTTTGAAGCATGGATCAGTGTGTATCTAATTTCCTAGAAGGCTCTATAGGTGCTTGCAAGATACTAGTTCCCTCCCATGCATATATTAACTTGAAGCCTTTTGGTCTTCATTTAGTTTACTGACCACATTCTTGCCCCTAGGTACATGGCTAAATAAATCAACCCACATTAATATGCATGGAGGTTCTAGAGCTTTCTAGTCATCTCATTCCCGATCATCAAAGACCCTGATAGACAAATCCTTGACCTCAGGAGTCAAAGAAAACTTTGACCAAGCCCGGGCTGCCATAGGGGATACTTTTCTTTTCACCCCTATGGTGGTACTTGGGTGTGACACAATTTGGAACGTACACATTCACATACACATACTTGTACACGTGCACATCACGTACATGTATACACATGCTGATATTCCCTTCTGCTAGGTTATCTCGTTCCATCTTCATTAATCTTATTACACATATAACTTGTCCATTATACACAAAATTACAAATGATAAAGACCTCAAGGAACCGATGGACCCTATGAACTTTACTGTTGCAACTCATCTTCAAAGTCATGCCACAAACCTTGCACCGACTCCACTATGAGATAGGTTCCAATGCTAGATGATTCCATGCTCAAGTTGCACTTGATGGCACGTGTGGAACTTGATGTGTATGTGTGTCCCTCAAATTTGGATACTGTACCTTTTTACTTTGTAAGGCACATCAGTTGTCTTCATGCTTGCGAGTAATGAATATTGGGAGTAGTGGGATGTTTCAGGTCATCCACAGCCATATACCAATGTACCTCTAGGATTTTCTGTGTTCTAGGATATTCTCTACTATGGAGTGTGAAGATGCCGGCAGCACGACCCTTGGAACTTGTGGACTACTCCGATATTGCTATTTGTAGTTCTTTGGCACCCCATGCTTTCTGCAAGACTTCCACCAGTGGTTTCATCTTGCTCTTAGATTGATTGCTCCTTCCACACTCCATCTAGGATGAAGGGCCTTTACAGAGAGCAGCCTCCTAGTTCAGAGCATGATGGTGTATAAACTAAAGCACAGCTATTCAATGATAATTTCACTAGAGTACAGCCATGTCATCACCAAAAGATCCCACACTAAAAGGACTTCTATCCAACTGCTCCAAATGTATAGGAATAGATGGAGCAGCAGCTATTGCAACCCTTTGACTCTCATTTTTAGGCAACCAGGCCTTCACTGGAAGCAACATGTGAAAGAATCTTCCTTGAAGTAGAGGATCTAGGACTTCGTGTTCTATATGATGTTTTGCAAGCTACAAATATATCAAAATTCAAGATGCCTGCTCTTGTCAGAGGAGTCCTTGAATGTGTGATCAGTGGCTTGCTGAAATGTTGATATGCAGAGGTCCTTAACAGCAAGAGGATTATACTAGCTGCCTCACTTTTATTGCATTTATTTGGTGGTATAGATGCTTGAAGGACAAAAAAGGCACGACTACATGACCATATCATCTAAGGAATGTGTGCCTGTCGATTTGTTTGTTAGGTTGTGGATGTGACTTCTGCTCTCGGAACCTTGATCTGGTATAATACTCTTTGGCAGAGCAGGCTTGAGCTGAAACATGTGTAGCATGAATAACTGTCCGATGTCCAAAGCTTGAGCACTCTTTTTGCAAGGTATGAAGTGTGCTACCAGTGACAACTGACGATTACCATAATTTAAGTTTAAGTATAAGACAAAGTCGTAATCTATGGAGATGATTTTCAATCTTTCAGTTGGAATGTAATAATTTGAAGAAGTCTTGGTAGTAGCGTTTGCGCTTGCTTTCAGTTGTAAGCAAGATAAATAAGAAGTCTCCATTTTAATAAAGTAAGATCAGTATAAAATTGTAGGCTGTTTTAACAGGAGTCTCCAATTATCTTATCATATACTTTACAAATTTTCCGTATAATGGCATGACTTGGGTGACCCCACTTCAACTCTAGAAGGTAAACTGCCAAAGAAATGCAGCAGTGTATATATATATATACATATATATATATATGTATATATATGTATATATATAGCGCGCACGAGAGAGAGAGAGAGAGAGAGAGAAAAGAGAGAAAAAGAAAGATGTATTAATGTCCTCGGAAGGCCTTGCGGGCCTATGGGACAAGGTACAAAGTACCCCAAAAAGGAAAATCTCATACAAGCCTGAAGGGGATGGAGCGAAGGGCGCGCTAGGGCCCTTGCTGAATGCTAAACTAATCTATGGAGCTCAATAGCTTGAACAAAATCAGATACAAATATATGAATCAAAGTCAAAGACTAGCTGAAGTAGGCTGAGCTGGGACTCATAAGCTGAAGCGCAGCACCACAGTGGCTCGTCTATGGGCGGCGAAAATGTCTCGGCATCTGCGTTTGACGGGCTGTCTCATGCATTGATGGTGGGGGAGGGCATGGTCTCCTCGATCTTTGAACCTGTTGGGCTATGTTCAGAGTGACCCCCCCAATCTCAGGCGGCCTCCTCTGAGGTAAGCTGTGATAAGACGGACCTCAATTGTGTGAACTCTAGTCGCTCTCTGTGATGCAGGTTGTCTCTGCATCCCTCTCTCAGCGATCTAGGCTGCCCGCATGTCAACTATATCCTCTACTCCTCTGTGTCTTGGAGGTGACTCAAATGCATAGAAGTCTGTGACGTGTCGCTATGCTCTATCAGCCTTTGTATCATGTGGTCTGGTCACCTCCTGTTGCTCTCTAATCTGTCGTAGTAGAGGCTCCTTGTGTCAGCGCATCTCAAGTAGGTATAGGCCAATGCAAACCTGGTCATGGAAGCGGATCAGTCGTGAGAGTGGGCCGAAGCCGCTCCCCTCTTGGAAGAGACAATGGTATCGCTCTCTGATCTCCTAGTAGGTGGGGCAGGTACATAGAAAGTGCTCCTCTGTCTCAACCACTCCTAGTGTGCATAGCATACAAATCCGCTGCTCTCTGGTATGCATGTTGCTCTCCCTGTCTCAATCCTCAACTGATGAGATGAAACATGCATCTGTCTATCCATCCTCTGATGCATACACTCTATCTAGTCTTCCAGCCCTATAGAACTTCCCCTTTCTTCTATTGTTCCAAGAATATCCACCAATACCCACCAGAGCCTGCTCAGCTCAAACCATGGTTGAGACAAACTTCCTCCCAGCCCTCGGATGCTGCTGACATACATTTTTGCCCGAATGCGACCGATCATCCCCCATCTCTGTGAAGTTCCAATCCCCCCTAATCCATTTATCTACCCCCATCTTTTGATTCAGAGAATTCCAGCATTAAACACCTCTTCCCAAGGTTATCTGGGGGATACATGCTCACCGGACATTGTCTAACAGGACAGTAATCTCACGAAACAGCTCCTTCCCTCTCAAAGCTTACATGCAATAGCTGAACCTCCCCTACCACAAGAAGGGCAATTAACAAAGGCATTATACCTAGCATGGGTCAGGGAAAACCAAAACTGATCCTTCTCACCACATTTAACTTCCTGGAGCAAAATGACATAAGGATTATACCTTCAAATCAGGGAAAGACACCCTCGCTGCTTGGTAAGATTAGGGCATCCCCGGAGATTCCAGGAAAAAACAGTAACTAATCTCACTCCCCCACCACCAACCATCCCGACCTGCTCCAAAAGTAATTTTGATCTAACTTCAAATGACATTTTAAAGTGTGGATCTCTACCTTGTTTGAATTGTGAATAGATTCTTTAAAAGATAACATATTTGGTAGTTTTGTAGTAGTAGTAGTAGTAGTAAAGAAAAGCCCTCTCGTTTTTTATATGTGGTTTAGCAAATGATTTGTCATTCATCAAATGGTTTTAGAATAAAAGCTGGATCTTTAATTATTGTTTTCAATCAATGATCTTGGTGTTAGAAGAGTGCCCTTCTTGGTATTTTACCTTTAGAAATTGTTTGCTTAGCCCTTAGCTCACTTAGAGAATGCACATGTTCAAATGTCTCTTTTTCCTTTGGGTATGCTAAGCTGAACTTAAAAGTAAAGGGTGTGCACCTCATTATATTGAGAGTAGACCATACACGAGTGAGACATAGGAAGGTAGAAATTTATTGCAATTTGAATAGTCTTAGAATTTTTTTCTGACTCACTGTATTGTAACATCCAGGTTGCAACCAGATGGGTAGCATCTTTGTATGATGTTAAGCTAAGCCCCTCTTTCCTAATTCCTTCCAACTGGACAGGCTGTTTGGGGATTGTGAACAATTTTGAATCAATGCTGCCGAACAAAAGAGCACTGTTTGACATTGCGGCTACTCGTACTACAAGTGCATATCTTACTTCGTTTTTACTTGCACTGATCGCATTTTGGTTGGATGGAAGTTTAAATGGTGGAGACAATGCTCTGTAAGAAATACTGATCCTATTAAACCACTAAGATTGTGTTGAATGATGTGTGCTTGCACGGCATGTCCTTTCCTCCACGTCACTGCATGGCACCTTCTATTGTTTGAGGTGTTACATCTTTAAATGTAGGGCTTGAACGAAATTTTGTTGGCCCATTGCTATGGTGTGTTGTGCACCCATGCTTTTAACTAGCATAGAGTTGTTCTTGAACCTCACAATTTACTTGGACCGATCACATTTTGGATGGATGCAAGTTTAAATGGTTGAGACAATGCTCTGTAAGAAGTGCCGATTTTGCTAAATCACTTCAAATTGTATTCATGATGTTTGCATGCATGGAAAGCACCTACCAATGTGGCACGTTCTAGTTTTTGAACATATCTGTGTTGGAAATAGAGGCCAATGGGGCCTTGGTGTGGGTGGTCCAACCCCCTCGTGGGTGCTAAGGATTAATGTGGTTAATGAGCATGTGATGATACAGGGACATGAGGGAGAAATCCCATAAGCATGCTTTAGGATTGTGGATCCTTGGATATAAAGGATTGATGAAGGCCCTCCTCATATCCCTCCCGGGACTTTTTGGGGAGTGAGGAGGCTGACTGCGTGGCTAGGAGGCGGGGTGTGGGACCCCCCTACTCAACGCATGTTGGACTTCCATGTGGCAGTATCTGGTGATTTCTAGTAAGGTATTCTTAGGGACAAAAAACTATGGTGATGAGTTTTCCACAATCACCATGGTGTGCTTGCGTGCGCACGCCCACGCGTGTGTGTGACTGCCTGCATGCACGGGATCTGGATTATCCTTCTTTTTGTCCTATAATGACATCTTTTGATGTTGTAACTGCTTGTCCCTTGTTTTTGTGAGGACAGTTTCATAGATTCTTGTAACATAATACATATGGATTTCACCCCCCAAAAAAATGTTTGTCTGTGTGTGTGTGTGTGAGAGAGAGAGAGGAGCAGGTCGGTGGCTTTCTCCCTACCTCCCTATCTGTAGCTGGTCAGCTTTCCCCCTCTGGGTCTCAGTCCCTCCAAACCTTCCGGCGGTCTCAGAATTGAAATCGCAACTTGAGGCTTGTAAAATGATGTATCTGCGGCCATGGACAAAGAGTCTCAGAAAAGCAGGGAGGCAATTGCAGCCGTGGAGGCAAGTGTTGTTAAAGTGAAAGCAAATGTTGAAAAAGAGGTGCATACTTGGGCCGAGGTGGCTAAAGATGCAAAAAAACAAGCACAAGAAGTGGGCAATGAGATGAAAGAAAACACACCATGGATTGAAGTGGTTAAGAAAAACAGAGGAGTAACAGCTAATAAAATAGAGGTCATGAATGCCACACTAGAGGAAGAGGCAAGGAGAAAGGCTCGGATCTTGCATGTTAGAATTGTGGGATGGGAACAAAAAGAGGATGCCACTAAAGATGCGAAGGCACTAGCATTGAAGATAGGGGCAGAAAGTGTACCTATTGCTGCTGCATGGCGGGTAGGAAAAGATGACACCCGGCCCAAGGCCTTGATTTTACGATTTGAGGACATGGGGGGGAAAAAAGCATTTTTGTCCAAAAGGACAGCCCTCAAAGGTCAGAAGATCTACTTAGACGAGGACCTCACTCCTGCACAAGTGGCACATAGGAAGGAATGCATGCCAAAGGTGCTTGAAGCCCGGGAACAGGGCAAGTGGGCCATGTACAGAGATGGGAGAGTTATCATCACAGAGAGGAGATCCACATGACGGTATGCGGCCTCGAAGACTTTAAGGTTCAGTATATGGAACTGTAATGGTTCTCTGAGGCTAGATGCAGGCTATTTTGAGGATTCTTTTAGGCATGCGGATATCGCTATTTACACAGAGACACACCAGTGCAAGGGGAGGAAACTTTCAGATGTCAGAGGTTTTAGGTGGGAATCAATATGCCGACCACAGCCACGGCAGGAGGGACTAGAGGCTCTGGGGGAGTAGCAGTATTGTACAGAGAGGATTTGCGAGACATAGTACATGTCGTTCATAGAGATGCAGAAGCCAGATACATGTGGATCCGAGTGGATAGAGGGGACCCCAGGGATTTATATGTAGCTGCATGCTACTTTCCACCTGCCTACTCGAGGTATGCACCTGAGGGCGAGTCGTCGTACTTGCCATTATATGAGGACATTATGAGATATGCGAGCATGGGGGAGATATTGCTAGTGGGGACTTTAATGCCCGTACACACTTGAGGCAGACATCAATATATGACTCGAGTGATGCCATCTACAGAGAGATCAACGTAGAGGAGGTGGGTTTGCATAGGTCGGCACAGGACTTGGGAGATGTGACAGAATATGGTACACATTTCTTAGCATTAGGGAGTGCCCATGGATTGATTATCTTCAATGGTCTGTCTTATTGGCCAGGTTCAGATGCTCTTACATGCTGGAACCCGAAAGGAGGTGCTAGTACAGTTGATTATTTGATGGGGTTGCCGTCTCTAATCCCAGAGATCCGTGATTTCAGTATATCTAGCAGACCCATTGGAGTGGCTGCGGACCATGCTATATTGAGGTTTATTGTGTTAGGAGGATGCTAGAGGGGGGCAGTCAGGCCTTCGTTTCAGAGACAACCTAGATACCAATTCATGGAGGAGACTGCTACAGTGTATGGAGATGCAGTGTGGGACAAAATTATGGTGCTAGACCCTCATGGTCCCCTGGAGGAGATCACCCGTGGTTTGACAGAGGTATTACATGTGTCAACACAGTATGCATTCCCACACACAACAATATCATCCACCCCTCCTTGCAGCACTGCCCCACAAAATAGTTGGTATGATGATGAGTGTCGTATGATGCGCAGACAATTACAGCAGGAGGTTGCTACAAACACTCGGACACACAAGCAAGCCAAGGCCATCTTCTCACGCCTAATACGGAAGAAGAAACGGGCCTACTTAGCTAGATTGGAGGCAGAGATCTACCAATTATTCTTGGGATAGAACAACAAGAAGGCATGGAGGATGTTTCAGGAGAGACAGCCTGGTACACCGATTGTAGCACCAGAAGCTTGGGCCGACTATGCGCAGTCATTATATGATATACCAGGACAGCCACTGATTCCGTACCCACAGGATACGAGGCCTACATATTGCTCCTTCTTCAAATTGCATATGGTCAATGATGCCATCGACAGATTGGGACATGGAAAGGCTTTGGATCATGATGGATTAGCGGGAGAGCACTTCGTGTACGCACGGGACATTGTGGCACCGCTTCTTGTGCATGTGTTTAATAGAGCAGTTTGTGAAGGATTCCCCCCTAGCTGGACAGAGCATACCATTGTACCGCTCTTTAAGAGTGGAGATCCGATGATGCCCAACAATTACAGGACTATCATGATTGGCCACTGCCTGGCCAAGATATATGGATCCATCTTGGAAAAGGAGTTGACCAGATGGGCAGCAATGCATGGACACAGAGCGGTAGGACAGGCAGGTTTTAGGCGAGGTTATACCACTTTGGATCACATCCTGACTCTCCGGGCACTCATAGAGGAAGGCAAACATCATCATAAAAGGATATATTGTTGCTTTGTAGACTTCCGCAAAGCCTTTGATAGGATATTGGAGTACCACATGAGATGCAGTGTGGGATATATGCCTTGTATGAGACGGTGATGGGCCGAGTTAAAGCACCTAGAGGGCTGTCAGATGCAGTTATGAGTACTATTGGTGTGAAGCAGGGGTGCCCTCTCTCTCCCACACTATTTGGCATATACATTGATGAGCTCTCAGAGTATATCAACAGGATAGGAGGACCCGGAGCCAGCCTAGCAGGAGTGTTGATACCCATACTGCTCTATGCAAATGATGTAGTTTTGATTGCAGATTCCCCGGAAGGATTACAAAGACATTTAGATGCGCTACAAGCTTTTTGTGAGGACAGGGATCTAACAGTAAACCTTGGAAAAACCAAGGTGATGGTATTTAATACTACACAGGCTTGGGTAACGCGCTCAGCATAACAGTTCACTTTCAAAGGTGAGACAGTAGAGCAGGTACGATCTTATGTGTACCTCGGGGTGATCTTTTCTGGTCCACAATTTTCATTGAGAGCCACGATTGATGCCAGATTGGATAGAGGCTATGCAGCTTTGGGGGCACTAGAGAGACAGTGTGCACATGTACAGTTCCAAGAGCCACGCACAAAATTATGGTTGTTTGAGACATTGGTGGTGCCCACACTATTTTATGGTGCAGCTATATGGGGCCCCAGTGTAGGGGGTGCAACTGAGTGGAGGAGATTGGAAAGGCCATTAGTGACACTGATTGCCCGCATGATCCAGAGCAAGCCATCTGTACCACATCCGATAATACGAGCTGAATTAGCAGCTGCTCCACTAGTGACTGAGGATCTGTTCCAGGCAGTAACTTGCATACATAGATTGTGGGATCTACCTGGCTCCAGATATGCACGGTTGGCTATGATATCATCCAGGCAGCTAGCAGAGGAGGGTCGAACATGGTGCTGGTATGCTCAGCTACAGAGATGGTTTGTAGAGCATGAGTTGACAATGGATGCACTCCCACCCTTTCAATACAGTTTGGATCCCAAGTTAGACCTGTCTCGCCATGACCGAAACAAGATCATTAGAGCTGATATTGTCAAGTTGGAGACTGAGAGAACCTGGACTAGACCACATGAGCCCCTAGGGAAGAAGATGGCACACTACAAGAACCATTTTCTTCATTTATCTCAAGATGAACTTATAGCCAGGCCAGCATACATGGACACACACCTATCTCACGGGCTACGTAGTATTATTGGCCGAATTCGAACCTCATCACATCAGTTGAGAATAGAGACAGGGAGATACACCCACACAGCCCATCAGGATCGGATATGTCAGTTATGCCAGCAGGAGGAGGAGACAGAGGAGCATTACGTATGTAGATGCACGGTATATTATGAAATCCGAGGAAGATACCACTGTCTATTCAGAAAGGGATTTGGCCCACTCCGTAGGGTGATGGAGTACGAAGATAAAAAATGCTTGGGTTTGTTTTTATCAGAGCTCAGGCGACATAGAGAAACTTTGTTGGGAGACAGACAGCTGAGACCAGCCCCACCCAAGCAAAGTGTACACCCAGAGACTTCTTCACTGCCAGCACCTCAACTAGTTTTATGCCCTCCCTGCCATCAGAAACCCCTGGCGCCATCACCTTATCACACACAGGCAGATTGCCACACTCTAGTGGTATGATTTTGGACCGAGCCATCGCCATATCCAGGTCACGGAGGCCCAGGCCCCCAAGACCCTGTGCCCGGCACCCATATCTTCATCGGATCCGTGCCATCATTGCCAAACACCGGAAACGTGTGGCACTGAGTTATGAGATCCTAGAGCTGCCCATGATGGGGATTTTTGACATAAGAAGAGTGCAACCTTTTTATTGATTAGCTTTCTGCCTATGCTGATCAATTGGTACTTTTAGTAAATACTTGCTTGGTATTTCATTAGTTTTGGGTCACTTGCAGTCCCTCTGACTGTAATTACCTTTAGTAGCTCTCAGCCTTTAGCTTATTTATTTTGTTGTTCTCTTTGATGAGACAACACTAGCAGATGTATCAACTGTTTTAGTCTCATAGGCCATTTGGCCTTTTAGAGACGTTAATATCTATCTATCTATCCATATATCTATTTGCGTCACCACTGCTCTTGCCTCTTCTTTCCAAATTCGTGTGTAGGTCTTCTACTTCTATTATACCTTCAACAAGAATGGAGCTAGATTGTGAACACAAGTGAACTCCAATTGAAATGTTCAATCAAATGAAGTACAAATACTTGGTATATATAGTCCAAGTACTAGAACACACTAAAACTCCAAAATAGACTAAGTCCTAGTCGATCCTACACCACCATATCATTGTATATATCTCTACAAATCCCCCTCAATGATATGGCTGAAGTACTTTGGAATGATCTGAGAAGTACCTGAAGTACCATGGTTGCACAAATTCATCCACATGTGGATATAGAAACCTCTGGGAGTACAAAAGAAAACAATGTCATTTTACAACGCCCTTGACATTGTTTGAATGTCTCGTATCCCCAACCCATGTCGATGTTGTGTGAAGAGAGGCGCTAAGCTTTTAGTGAAGATATCTACCACATTGTCCTGAGTGGAACAATATGTGAGATCAATGAAGACATTTGTGATACAATCCCGCACATAATGATAATGGTTTTCAATGTGTTTCATGCAAGCATGAAACGCAGGATTGTTTCCAATAGCAATGCATTTCAGGCTGTCACACAAGATCGGAGTTGCATATCCATCTTGAGCATGATGCAAGTCATGTAGAAGCTTCCTTAACCACATACATTCCATAGTGGCTGAATTTGCAGCTTTGTATTCTGCTTCACTGGAGGAGAGAGACACACGGTCTTGCTTCTTACTGAGCCATGAGATGCACGATGAACCCAATGAGAAGCAATAGCTGGAATTGGACCTGCGATCGTTGATGTCCCCTGACCAATCTGAGTCGGTGAAGCCACTCAGAGAAATGTCACCATCTAGATAATAATGCAGCCCATAGGAAATTGTACCACGAATTGGACCTGCGATCATCGATGTCCACTGACCAATCTAAGAAAGAGCCAAGTGAACCTGAAGTAATCATCAATGAATGTGACGTGCCAATACCGTCTATGGGTTGGGACATTCATTGGACCGACAGTCTTTTTGGAATAGTCAACTTTCTAAGAGTACACCCTTCATATACCTCATGGGCTGGTTGCTGCAATTTTGGCAAACCTTCAACCATATTATGATTATACAAATATGCCAAAGCTCTGTGATGCGCATGACCAAACCTAGCATGCCATAAATCACTAGGAGTAGCATATGAGACAGCCAAAGCATGCTGATTATAGGGCTGAGCATCAAGCTTGTAAAGACCCATGCTGGCGTCATAAGAGCCTGTAGCCACAATCTCATACCCTTTCTTTGGATCCTTGATCTTGCATTGATCATCCTGAAATTCCACAAGCATGTTCTGATCATGAGCCATGGATGGAACTGAAACAAGATTTTTCATCAAGTTAGGAACATACCAAACACCACGAATATACTTTTTCTTTCCTGAATCCAGAAGGATGGGAACATCTCCCATTCCTGTGATGTCCTAAGTTGCATCATTAGCACAAGTAACGTGTTTGTCTTTTAAAAGCCTGCATACCTCTTGCAGGATGCATTCTCTGTATTGTGTATTGCGCCTAGATGGCTATTATGACCTATGTGTAGTTTCACTTGCCATTGATTCCTTAGTCTTTTACAGATATTCAGAAATTCATATTCAGGACTATGGAATGCCTTTGGTGCACTAAAATTGATTGTAAGGCGCTTCGGCTTCTTAAGTACAGCTATGTTTGTTCACCCAAAATGCATGGGGGTTAAAATATCTTGAACATTCGCGCTCATATAATAGCTAGCAAGGCTACTCTTTTGCTTACTTTTCTCGAGCAGCTTCAGCCATGGGCACTTATGCTCTCGTGATTGTTTGCTTCACTCCATTCTGACACTCTTGGACATTGGATTCCTGCTCTATTTGATGTTATTTTCGGGCATCTACATGGTTCTATTCCCGGTTGTCTATTTTCTACTTGTCTGCTCCATGATTGACAGCTTCTTCTGGCACATCTGCATTGGTCAGGCCGTCCTCCAAATCCGAAAATACACTCTGTTTGCAGAGTATTCATTGGAGCCGTGTCTTTGATCTGCTGTTAGCTCATCTTCAGCCTAGAAAGGCTTATTTTCTACATCAGTTGGGTATCTCCACTGTGGATGATGTGGTGGATGTCGGTGTCTTGGTCTTTCTTTCTTTCTTTGATTGGGCACGCATCCTATGCCTATTTAGCGTACTCTCGCTATCATGCTGCTTCGATTTCAGCCTGTCCCCCATTTATTTACTAACCATTCTCTCATGGATTGGAGATTTGATTGAGGCATTCCAAGCTATTCTTGTTTCTCTTTTGCGGATCTTATTGGTGCAAAGAAAATTACGATATTTTCTCCAACAGCCTTGGATTCAGGAGAGTGGGCTTTCTATTTGGTATGTTTTCTTGCCAGCTTCTTGTAGCTGGAAAGTTTTCTTGTAGTGGGCTTTCTATTTGGTATGTTTTCTTTCCAGCTTCTTGTAGCTTATGAGTAGTAGCTGTCTCACTTTGGGACAGCTATGATTGTACATTCTTCTTGATGAAAGGTTCTCTTACACACAAAGAAATGCATGTCTCTGGATTACCCTGCTTTTTTGTCCTATAATGAGATCTTTTGATGTTGTGACTACTTGTTCCCTTTTTTGGGGGGGGATAGTTTCACATTTTCTTGAATATAATATAAATGGATTTCCTCCAAAAAAAAAAAAGTGTGTGTATGTGTGTGTGAGAGAAAGAGGTCCACTCTATGGATGATGTAATTCATGATGATGGTACCATGATCTCTCCGGTTGCCAGACAATATGGTTTAGGGATGCATTATGAAGATTGGGCTCTTCAATGTCCATATTCATCAGCCCGTCCTTTGAGGCTATCTCACATTACGGTACCTTCCTTTGTATAAAGTTTTGCTGCCCCACCTTGGATTTCTGATAAGGCGAATCGCCTCTGGCGCATGAATCGCCCGGCAAAGTGGTGGAGGAAGAGATTGAGGCAGCTTTGGAGCTTCAAAGCTCCTCTTCGCCAGCATGCTTTTTTGTGGCGGGTGATGGTCGGAGTTTTTCTGTCTGGGCAGCTTTTGGCACATTGACATATTGCTCGGGTTGTTTGTCACAGATGTTTGGCTCCACAAGAATCTGTGCCTCATCTCCTTTGGCATTGTCCATACACCCGTGACTTCTTGGGTCTTCTTCGGCAACATTTGAGAGCTAGATTTCCTACTGCTGCCTTTGGGAAGCATTTCTGGCTTTTTAGGATTCACCACGCAAACATGGATTTGAGTTGTTTTTCATTTGGGTTCGTTACTTGGACTCTATGTAAGGATAGAAATCATAGAGTCCTTGATGATCCAACCTTTTTTTTCCCCTTTCCCTTTCTTTCGACGTTCTCTGCAGCAATCTTTTTTTGATTGTTTGCAAAACTCGCTACATAGATTACAATGTATACTTGTCATATAGTGAGATCTTCTGCTGATAAACTTTTCAGCTCCCCATTCAGGGGAAGCTACTATCTAATATAAAGCATTAAAATTTTCACCCGAAAGAGAGAGAGAGAGAGAGAGAGAGAGATGTTTATTATAATCTTAGACAAACAAAAGGGCTAATACGAGAAGGAAGAGTAGTGCCTCTTGCTCACTAAAGGAAAACAATTGAGTGCAAGGTACATCACTCTGCAGCCTGCTGATGCCTGTACAAGTGACTGACACCAAGGCTGGTTGGTACTGTCAGTAATGCTCAATATATCTCAAGCAGGATGAAGTAGCCATCTTCATGGAAATGGGTGTATCTAAGGAGTCTGCCCGACCATGTATGTCAAGGTTCATAGAACACTGCTGCTAGACTGAGTGGGGAGTGCTGCATGTATTGGTATTGGCGTATAATGTGTTGGTACTAGACAAATGGGACAAAGAAGAGCTCATGTCGCTAGTTTAGCTTATCCCTTTTAACTTTTGTTGGTGGCCCTTTTAACTTTTGTTGGTGGTCATCTTCTTACCCCCTTATGACCTGGATGCAGTGTTTCAGATATCTTGTGAGGTCATAGTCTTAAAGAGAGGTGAGGGTATGTAGTTCTACTATTCACACTCATTTGCTGATGTTTCGGTTTGACAGGTACATCAGACCACAATTTTTCTACAACAATCCACTGCTGTCTTTTGTACAGTATGTTATTGGTCCTTACAGTGATGAGCTTGGCAACGTCTTACCTCAAGCAGTACCAGGTGTTGGTGTTCCTGTGGATCCTCTTGCATTTGCTGGGCTTCTAGGTGAATTACCTCCCAACCATAACTCTGCTTAGTCTTGCAATGCATGCAAACAATTAAATTTGGTGTTCTCATGCAAGGACGGGCTATTTGACTATATATTCTAAGCAGCTCTTTTTCCTTCGCAGCCTTATCTTTTCTCTTTTGATAATGAGTTTGTAACTGAAAGGTCAGCTGTTTGCATGTTTACAGGGATGGTTGTGACTTCTCTAAACTTGCTTCCTTGTGGCAAACTAGAAGGTGGACGCATTGCACAAGCACTTCTTGGTAGGAAATCTGCTGGCATTCTATCCTTCATAACTTCATTGGGGCTAGGTATAGGAGGCCTAACTGGGAGTGTTCTCTGCTTGGTTTGGGGATTTGTTGCCACATTTTTCCGTGGAGGGGAGGAACTTCCTGCTCAAGATGAGATCACCCCCATAGGCCAAAGCCGTTACATATGGGGCTACATCCTGGCAGTTTTGTGCTTCTTAACCCTCTTTCCCAACAGTGCGGGGACTTTTCCTAGTGCGCTTTATACCCCACCATTTTTCAGGGGAGAATTCTAGTGTATGTATCCATGTTGGCTTGATGTATTGTACCTGAAAATATTGAGCTTGCAGTCTCTTAAAAATTGATACGTGCTTTAGGGTATAAGAGTGGGACGTTTGAGGAATGATCATTGTGGTTTCCTCCACAGGAATTTGGTCATATGAAAGCTAATGTGATATTCACATGGATGTAAAGGAAATTAAAGTTTGAAGGCTTACAAGATTCTGCAGAGAAATGAAAGTGGTAAACAAGGAACAGTAGCAGACGCATCTGACTAACGATTCCTTAGCGTGACATAATCGACCAAGGAACAGAAGAGCTGTTGTTGACGCTAGTACAGTCAACAGCACTGGTTGATATACTGCTTAACTGACGGTTAACAGAATGGATTTTCTAGTGAATCCATCAACGTGAAATGTCTTGTGCATATGGAAAGGAAACTTAAAGTATCTGGAATAAGCATTGTGTCTTGTACATTTTGAAGGAATTTCTAGGTGAGGCCTTGCCTTATTGGAAGGATACTGTGAATCTGGAATAGGCTATTCTGAAGTGATAATTAACTATTTACTATTCGACATGAAAGATGGAAGGATACACTATTGTAAAAGCATTAAAAGAAATAACTAGCAAAAGCATAGTGAGGTCTCAAAAGGACATGAAGAATTTGCCAATGCCTTCTCAGTTTCCTCTATGCATTGGCCAATTAGTCCGAGCCACGAAAAAGTTGGCGTGTGCAAGATCTGAATCTTTCAGGAAACTTTACACCCCCTTGGAGGCGTGGTGACTTCATTCCAACGGATGAATAAATCAGGCAGGGGTATAGTTGTCAGAGCCATCAGCTGGAACGTTTGTGGCATGTGTTCCATGTGGTAATATAATGCACGCAAGAATCTAATAGTTGAGTCTCGTCCTGATATCCTGGCCTTATAGGAGGTTAAGTTAGGTAGTGACCCAACAAGGTCACTGAGCTTTTCTGGTTATGAGCTATTCTACTCTGGTTCAGTTCAAGGATGTGGAGGAACACTCTTGCTAGTTAAGCCCTGCTCAAGCCGCAGCCCATTTTCAAGGATTTAAAGAGAGATATGTAGTCGTCGACACTGAAATACAAGGTGAGGTCTTAAGACTAATGTCTGTATATGCGCCGTGCTCTTCAACTGATCATACAAGATTGAGGGCTCAGTTTGTGGAATGGATAGCTGAGAGGCGTTCTCTTGTGGTAGAACCAAACGGTTAAGGATTCTGATTTGTCGCATCTAAGTTACAGGATGAGTGGAGAAGAGCGAGATGCCTTGGAGCTTTTGATGAATAGCTGTGAGCTGGTTGATTGGGCTTGTTTGGACCATCTCGCTGGCAATGCAGATGCCTTTACATGCTTATTAATATATCATATTCATTGATATATTCATTCAGAGGGCCTGCCCGAAGGATATAGGTATTCGAGGAAAGAAACGTTGAAAGCTAACATATTTGCACACCACGTTCCTGATTTGCAAAGCCCCAAAACAAGATCGATACAACCATGCCCTCCCCCACAATTCCGCCATCACGTAAAAGAGGCAAAGCGTTCATATGCGGAGTATATGGACCCAGAAAATTTGGACCCAAAGGATAATGATGGAGCACCTCCTTCAACGGATACAGCAGGAAAGCAAAATCAGCTGTAAGGGGTAGAACAGGGCCTCCATGGGCAGCCTGTTGGCCAGCTTGGTGTAAACAAGCATGAAACCAATGGCCATAGACAAATTCACCCAGGTTTTCAGAAAAGGGATAATCTAAGCACTGCTTCCTTGAGCCGCCACCATAATATCCTTGGTGTCTCTTAGAATGGTGTAGTTGAAAAGAATGCAGAAGGCATCAATTTTCCTGGCCTAAGTTTTCTCTACGTTCAGGCCAACAGGTTTGTAGGTGTTTCCTGTGTGAGAACAAGTTGCCCGTGATGGGAGGGTAAACCCAATTCTGGGTCTCATCTCCAGAGGTGAAAGCTGCTGCAGCCACTGGACCGGCAAGTCTCTACCTGCACCACTCCCATCACAGTGGCTGCAGCAGCTTTCCAATGGATTTGGCATACAGTCTCCGAAATTTGGTTTCCCTCCATCACCTGCATGGGAATTCCTACTGTCAGCAGGTGCTTTCGAGTCGACGTCGGGGGAAACGCCAGGGGCTTTTGGACATAATGCTTTGGGCTTGGGCTTGCGTTGCGAACCGAGGGCGAGCTGCTGGAGGCAGCTGAGCGAAGCCAAGAAGACTAGGAGGAAAGTCCTCACGCACAGTTACCTAGTTGAACAGACAACGAGATCAAGAACTATTGGAACACTCGCATCAAGAAGAAATTGAGGCAGATTGGCATTGATCCAGTCACCCACAAGGCTTTGAGTGCCGTATCCAAGCAACAGACGGGAAGGACGTCATTAGCATTGTGACATAAAAAATCTGCCCTCTAGTGAAGCCACGTGTCAGGTTCAGGTTTAAATTTTCATTTTCATTTTTTATTGATTCAAGAAACTTCCTCCAAATCAAATGTTGCTTCCCATCGTCTCGTCCAACTGCCTTCTTGCTCTGTTTAGTCAAATCGCCTTCTTGCTCTGTTTTGTCGTCCACCCTACTAGATTTCCTTCTTTTGAAATTTCATGTCATTGCGATCATCGAAGCTTGCTATTGTTCCTGTTTCACCATCGCCATAGCAGCAGCGGCTGCTCCTAGTGCTGTTTTCTCTATCGCCATCGCCTGCTATTGCGCTTGGTGCTGTTCTCTCAATCGTCTTTGCCTTGTAAGTCTTGGTAGCCCTGTGTATTCATCTTCCATTTGTTTTCACGTTGAAACTGTATGATTGCTAGAAACTGCGAGGATGACCTTGCAATTAGGTGGGTGGCTCTTCACCCAAATCAAAGAGCAATTCGCATGCTTGGAGCAGGAACGTTGGATTATCATAAACTCCTTCCATGACTTAGAGAGCCAATCCTACAAGCATCTGCTGAAAAGAGTGCCCAACATCTGCTGAAAAGAGTGCCCAACCTTTACACTCTAGGCCCTCTTCTCCCTTCTTCTTGTTGTTTCGAGTTGGAGTGGGTGCGAGCTTGTGCGATGAAAACAATTGCATGCAATGGTTAGATACGCAGCAAGCCTTTTCGGTGTTATATGTTTCCTAATTGGGGAGTATTGCTGCGGTACCTATAGTTGGAGTGGGTGCGAGCTTGGGCGATGAAGACGATTGCATGCAATTTGCTGCGGTATCTACAATGGAGATCTAGGAAATGGCGTTCGGGCTCGTGGCGAGTAAACAACCGTTTCTGTGGGTTCTATGAGTGGATTCAAATGCAAAATCCGGAACAACAATAAAGGAAGCTCTCCTAGATGGACTGAACGTAGAAGCTCTGCCATATGGATTCGAATGCAAAATCTGGAACAATAAAGGAAGTTCTGCCAGATGGGCTGAATGTAGAAGGGCAAGGGATGATAATACGCTGGGCACCCCAACTGCGAGTATTATTGTACGAAGCGGTGGGAGGGATACTAGGCTTGAACTTCACTGCGTTTTCCCTTTGTGCAATAGTTCTACTGTATTTGCTAGTTTGTAACTACTTTTGTTGATCACACTTCTATATGCTTAGCTTTGGAAAGATCTTCTCAATTTTCTGAACTGAATTGGAGAGTTTTTGCAAACGAGCTTGGAAAGATCTGCTCAATTTTGTGAATTGATAAGATGTGTGAATTGAGTGTAGAGGTTTTGCAAGTTACGAGCTTTGTTCACAATTCTGCATGCAAGCTATGCTAAAATTCTTCTGGGACATGAGTCCTGAATTTCACCTTGAAGCCTTCCTGTTGTATGCTGCCAATCACAGACATTCTCTCATCTGGCGCAAACGCTAGGCAGTAGACATCCTTACTCCATGGGTAGAGGACATTCTTCTTGGAAAGAGTCATGGTTGCTCCAAGCTGGAAGTGAAGCGCCAAAATAGGCAATACTCTCTCCGATCAGGATTTAATCCCATAGTCTCAGCCCTCACCCCTTCCCTCTAATCGATCCCACACTCACAGAGAAGGCAATAAAGTAATGCACGTCCTCTGTGGTAAAGCTATATCCTCGTATTGTTCTAGGCAATCCTCTACATGATTCACGTTGAAACTGTATGATTGCTAGAAACTGCGAGGATGACCTTGCAATTGCCGTATCAACAACGAGCAAGGTGACTTAGCATTGGCTGGTCTGAAACCCAATTCTCTGAGCGCGTAGCTCCAGGGTAACCTTGAAGCCTTCCTGTTGTACGCTGCCGATCATAGACATGCTCTCATCTGGCGCAAACGCTAGGCAATAGACATCCTTACTCCATGCGTAGAGGATATTCTTCTTGGAAAGAGTCATGGTTGCTCCACCCTGGAAGTGAAGTGCCACAGCAGGCAATACTCTCTCCAATCGGGATTGCAACACTAGTAAATCAAAACGCCACTGGTAAATCAAAATGCCACAATCACAACAGTTTTGTTTATTGCTGTGCAAAATCTATCTGCAGGTGAGTCTGTATTTTGAAAATTGCAGGATGAGGGTATCAAAGCCTAGCAAAACTACTATCCTGAGTGGCTCAAAGGCATGTGTTAGTGTATGAGCCATAGCGATGGGTAGGTTGATGCATCACTAGATGGGCACAACTGGAATTGAAATAGATATGGCCATGGGAGTAGTCTTATTGACATGTATGCCAAATGTGGACTCTCGACGAAGGACATGAAGTTTGAGATAGTTTATGTAGTGACAAGGCGTGCAATGAATGCAGGATATGCTTAGCATGGGCATGGTCTTCTTGCACTGGATGGCATTAGGCCAGATAGAGTGACTTTTTTGTGTGTTCTTAAAGCATGCAGGATTGGAGCTTTAGGGCAGGGCTTTTGAATCCATGAAAAGATCAATAGTGGGGGCGGAAATCAGATCTACTAGTTGGCAACAATCTTGTTGACATGCATGTGAAATGTGGAAGCCTTGAATAGGCATGCAATGTGTTTGACAAATTGTCAAGTCCAGATATGGGGTCGTGGTGTGTGCAATTATTACTAGATATGCACAATTTGTTGATTGCATTCTGGCAAGGCAGTCAAGCCCCACCTCCTGCATCCTTCTGGATGATTTGGTGTAACCTACCCTGACGACCTTATTGCAGACCATCTTTGCAGACTTCTCTTGACAACCTAGAACAAACCAAGAAGCCTCCCATTGAAGCCTATAAAATCCCTTCTATTGGCCCCATTTCGGCTAGGTATTGCGCTAGCTCATGTGCAGTGCCGTCAACAAGGTCTATTGCTAGACCATGATACTAACAGGGTGGCCCTTGAGGCTGCCCTAAATTCAATTTAATAAGGATATCTATATTCTGCCCATGTGGCATCCAATCAACCATTCACCACTTAGTATGCCTGCATTCTGTAAGAAAAATATCTTTGCTCAAATGGAGATTGAAGGTTTTCAGTCAAACAAGGTCACCTTTTTTTTTTTGGGTGAATGTCAAGGTAGTACTTCAGAGTAGCACAACTAGATGGCACATCTTGGAATGTAATTATCACTGCATGTGCCATCTTTGAAGCATTTGATGAGGTAGGTCCTATAACTATAAGTTCTGTCTTTTAGACTCAGTTATGTGCAGTTCATAGACAGATTTAAAATGCATGTAATACTACAGCAGGAACACTAACATATCAAAGACTACCTGAAGTCCAGTGTTTTGGTGTTGTAGCTACTATTGTTAAAAAGGGGAGGGCAAGTGATCTATGTTGGCCCTTTGGGAGAACGATCATCCAATGTTATTAAGTACTTTCAAGTAAAGCGAAAATATTCAATTGGACTTCATAGTGAGCAATTAAAAACAAACATAACAGTGCCTTTTCATTTAATGAACAGGCAATTCATTCCAGGAGTACCCAAGATAAGGGATGACTATAATCCTGCAACATGGATGTTGGAGGTGACCTCAAATTCTATAGAGACCCACCTGCAGATAGATTTTGCACAGCAGTATATGGCCATCATCCCAGAGGAGACCTCAAGTTCAAGTGAGCTGCAACTGTCACTTTGGTGAGGAAGAAATCGAAGGTACTCACTCACATAAACTCTGGATAAAGAGGGGACGGAGCCTCTGCTACTGTCTTTGTCTCTATCTCTATTTCTGTCTCTCCTCTATCTCAACTATTGAGGTGTCCAAAGAGCAGATCTCTATCTCTGTCTTTGTTTCTCCTCTATCTCAGCTATTGAGGTGTTGTCCAAAGAGCAGTTGGCTGAATGTGGCCATCCCAGAGGAGGCCTCAAGTTCAACTGATTTGCAATTGTCACTATTGGTGAGGGAGAAATTGAAGTTACTCACATAAAAGCTAGAGGGGACAGAGCCACCGCCACTGTCTCTTTCTCTATCTCTATCTATATCTCTCCTCTATCTCAACTATTTAGGTGTCCAAAGAGTAGTTCTCTGTCTCTGTCATTGTTTCTCCTCTATCTCACCTAGAGGGAGGAGGTCCATGAACATACTACATTTGTATAAAAACCAAAGAGCAGTTAGCTGAATGTGGCCATCATCCCATAGGAGGCCTCAAGTTCAAGTGAGTTGCAACTTAAACAATGATTTGAGTTATAGAGCACAAGCGATAGGGCTGATCTTGAGGAATTTCTTCCTTTGAAAAATCCAACTACTACTTCCTCCAAAGAAAGCAATGAAGAGGAAGACCAGCGAAGAGAATTTGCCAGATATAACAATGAGGATAAACCTAATTGGATGCTTGTTGCATGGCTACAGTGTCCACAGATGGAGCTTAATGGCCATAGAAAAGAGGTAAAATCCCTTTCCCTATCATTTATCCCACCTTGAAAGTTTAAACTCACCTCAATGTACCTGACATTTGGTTGCTTCTTTGCAGAGATGCTCATCACGGATACAAATTCTTGACAAGGGGGACTCTCAGCCCATGCAAGAGCAAGCCTTCACCTCCTCCAAATTATTATTGCGTTAGAGATCAGATGGAGTATTTTTACCATTTTTGTGAGACAAGAAGGGAGCTCAACATGTTCCAAAACTTGAACCAGTTAATCCTTTAGATTTAGCATTGAAAATATGATGGAGGTCACCATTTGTGAGGGAGAAATTGAAGCTACTCACATAAAAACTGGATTTGGAGGGGGCAGAGCCAGGAGTATATGGATACGATCTTTAGTGCCAAGTTTTACATAACTTGAGTCCACTATCATCTAATCTAAGTACCTTATCAATGTACTGCTGCCACTGAGCACTTAACTTTTTTCAACTAGTCTGGTAGCCCTTTTTACTCCCATTGACCTGTGAAACGATGCTATAGACTGGCCACTGCCCACCATTTGTGTGCCTGTAAATGGCCCATTCTAGCCCATGTGACTGCCCGTTTGTCAACCCTTTAACTGTTTTCCATAGAGCCAAAGTGTTTTATGTGCAAGTAATTAATGGCGTTTCTTTTCGTACACCATATAGATGAGCAACAGTAGAAGTTCCAAAGTAGTTCTTTTATTGGCTTCACTTGTAGATGTAGTAACAGTTCATAGGGTCGTTTTCTTGGCTTCAGCCTGTAATGAGATGCACACGATTCTAGAAGCTGCGTGACAATTCAGAGTTTTCGAAAGGCAGTGTGAAGATTCAGAGTATTCAAGAGGCAGCGTGATGATTACTACGATTGTTCATATTTGTATGTTCGCTGCAAATGTTTGGCTCAAGTTCCCCATCCTTTGAGTTAGAATCACTATCACTTTCTTGGGTGAAGAGATTCGGTGATAGAACGTTCGAGAGTTAGTCTTGTCCGCACCTTTTGGCCAGCTCACCTTCCTCCGCTAGCACCAGTCCTCCATCGATTTCAGAGTGCACAATGGGAGAGCTCCAATCTGTGCATAGATGCACACGATTCTAGAAGCTGCATGACGGTTCAGAGTATTCGAAAGGCAGTGTGAAGATTCAGAGTATTCAAGAGGCAGCGTGATGATTAGTACAATTGTTCATATTTGTATGTCTGTTAAATTTTCAAAAATGCAAAATACTATGTACAAAATACAAAATCATACATTTCTAAAAACAAAGTACCATGTGCAAAATGCAAAGTGCTATGTTCTATATACCAAACTCAATTGAGGAGCATTCAAAGAGTAAAAAAGAGTTGACAAGAGCAAGAAAGAAGAGAACCGTGCTTAGAGACAGACTACGTAGCAGGAAGATTAAAAACATTGCAAATTTGAAGGCTGGGACTAGTGGATGCAAGCGACGAATTAAAGAAGCAAGGTTAGATTGAAATTTATCATTTTGTATACTCAAAAAGGCTCTCAAATGACTATATCTATTTCGTCCCTTACCGCAAAACAAGAATGGAGGTGCTGAATGATATAGGCATATTGTGTTGTTACTATAGGAAATTATTGGAGCCTGCAAAAGAAAATATGGATCCGAACCTTCTTGCTGTTAAACAAATGAAAGGATTGCTTTCTTGTGGTGTAGCAAAAGGTTTGATTGAGGAAAAAAATACAAAACAGTCAAACGCAATGTTGTAGAGGACTTTGTATCCAATAATCAAGTTGATGGCACTATAATCCAAGAGGCTCTTGATGTTAGTGGAGTTAGCAGGAAGGGATATAGTTCGATTTTCCATGCGATATCCTCAACTTTGAAAGATCAAAGGATTAAACGAGTTTTACTGCCAAATCCAGCAACCGTGTGGAGGATAAGAGGTCATTTGAATGAAAGTATAGATGAATTTATTGGGCAATATATCCATATTGAAGAAATATTTCATGGTGGTAAAGGAACCACTGTGTATGATCCTTGGAACAATATATTTGTAGATCTACAAAAACTTCAAAGAAGAATGGTCGAGTTTTATGGAATAACATTTGAGGAGTGCAAAGGCATTTTGAAATTTGTTATCAAACTGGATGAGTGTGAGGTTGTAAAGGAAAAGAAAATGGAAAGAGTTACTATTACATTGATGAATGGAGCAATTGATACATCATTGACTGAAGCGAGTTCGAAGTATTTTAGTGTGCAGTCAGAGAAACACATATGGTGGTTAGGCTCGTTCCAGGTATGATCATTTTTTGTTTTGTACTTGATTTTGGTCATTGTTTTCAAATCTGTTATAGTAAGACTTTTGTTTTCTATAATCTGGCAGGTGAAGACAGAAGACCATGAAACACTAGATTGGGTGTTTCACCACACGGAAATACCAAGAATAATCAAAAGACAAGTGCAAGGCGAGAATCTCCATGTTGCAGGAAAAGGTGATTTTCAAGTAGAGTGGCACATGGCTGGGGATCTTAAAACACTTAAGTGCATGTATAACGTTAGTAATGGAGGCAACTCAAAGTCTCCTTGTCTTTACTGCAAAGAATCAGCTCAAGTAATGGATTCAAAATGGTGGAAGAGAGCACCTAATAGAGATAAAGTTGACCTTGACTTCAAGGCCATTCTGGACATTCCACTATGTAATATTCACATCTGCACATTGCATGGTCTATGTTGAATTATTGAGAAATTGGTATTTTTATATATTGGATTTGCTTGGAAACTCCGTCCCAAAAAAAATAGAAAGGATGCTCTTCAAGCATTGGAAAAAGTGTTATCCGATATAGGTCTGCATGGAGGAGATGTTCAAATCACAAAGGATTTTAAAAAGTCTACCAATGGCGAGGAGGTACCAATCAAGCCCTCTATTGGTGGTGTTAAGGCAAGAAGATTCTTGTCTCGACCCAAACACAATAAGCAAGTAAGGCAAGGTAGAACAGTTTCAAAGATTAATTATGGATTGTGGAAGCAAAGTCCATAATGCTGTGAAAGATCATGAGGCAGATGGGGAAGCACGAAATAGGAAGGCAGAGGTGTGGAGGTCTCTTGATCAACTCTTCATGTTCTATGACAAAGTAACATGGACAAAGAGTGATTACAAGAACTTTGAGGAGGCAATTAAACATTTTGGGAAGTCAATGAAAGACGCGTGGACAGCCTGCAATATAACTCACTACATGGTAAGGTTCTGTCTTCTTCTTTTACTTAAGTGTGATCCTCTTTTTTTTATTACTTACTATGCATTCTTATGTCTTACAGCATATCATCTACAACCACCTTTCCTATTTTGTCAAAAAGTATGGATGCCCAGCAATTTGGTCTACCCAAGGCATGGAGAAGTCTCACTACATGGCACGTAATGCATTTTTCAGACACACACAACACTATGGAGGGAGTCAGAAGGCAAATAGTCTAAAGGAAGTCCCAAAAGCAAAGATGAAGACAAACTCATTCAATGGCAGCAGAGAGACATAGACAATGGAGGGAATCGAAGATATTTAGAAACCATAAATGGACAAGTAAACATGAATAGGACTCATTTGTAACTTATTGGTGCTACGTCCACATGTTTTCAAACTCAATCAATAGAATTTTTTTTTGTGGAACAAGTGACTCTTGGTGTTATGCATCAAAAGTATTTCTTTTATGAAACATATGATCTAAACGTAATACAATTTGTTCACAATTTCAATATATTGTTTGTTTAATATTTAACGACACCACTCTATCTAAATGTACAAATCATTTCATCTTCAACTTATTGTTCATTTATACAAGATCATACCAGACATCAAAAACTTTGTACAAATCAGTTCAACTTCAATATAATGTTTATGCCATATTTGATGACTAAATCCTATTTCTCCCAGGGCCTGCCGATCGGAACTCTCTTTTTGATCTTGATTGGAGTCTTTTTCTTCTTTATTGGCTTGATGTCGACTATCTGTTTATCAATGCTTGCCTCTGTTGCTTGTCTGGGAGGGGTATCCTTTTCTTCAGCTGTCTCCACCTATTCTTCTTCTTGGATTGTGTGGCCTGATGCAATCATGGGTGGCTCTCGAAACCTTATGAGCTTGTGTTTTCCATAGCCCTCCAGACATTTGGGCTCCTTAACACCACATGCTAATGCATAAGAAGTGTAAGACAAAAAGTAAGCGGCCCTAGAGGCCTGCTTATTCACATAATCTCCAAATATATCTATGGCAGACAACCTCTCTATCAAAATGATCTTTTCCTTTTGCCATGAAAGATCATGTCCACCTAAAACCCTGGACAAACATTTTAAGAAGTAAACAATGGCTTCTCCATTGTTGCTCAACTGCCTATGGTAAATCAAGATCTTAGCACTGCCTAGATCATGAATATAACGAGCTAGGCCTGACATTTTGCGAAACCCAACCGGCCTGCTTCCACTTGATCTCTGGAGGAATGTGTCATCCTCAATTTGTAGCTGCCACATATCAAAAGATTGGAGTGAGACAATACACAACCTACAAAACAAAGTTAAGCAGAAGACAAAGTATTTGATTTGAAGTACCTTCTCATTTTCATCAGCAACAAGCAGTTCATCTTTCCAAAGATTTATTCCTCTCCCCTCTTGTCCAGCCTCTTCTTTAAGCTTTTCTGTGTATAGTGCTGAGAGATTCATAGCTTCCTGTGTGAGCTGGAAGGCAGCTTCATCTGGCTCTTGGAACTTTTCAGCCTCTTTGAAACAAAAAGTAAGGGCCTCTGCAGGATCAGAAATTGTTTCCAAAGCCAGTAGTGAATGGTCATCCTCTATGCCAACCTCCTTGTCAAGCCTTGAAGCCTGGGCAATAAGGGAAATGGCATAGTCCTCCCTCAAATTGAACATACACTCTATATCATGGAGGAAAACATAATCTTTTCCACTAATCAAGACACCTGGAAGCATGGGCACTGCATAGTTGCTGCTCTGAACATCAAAATCTTCAACTAGCTCTGCTCCCCTAAGAGTTTTTGTCCTCAGTTGAACAAGGTCAAGAGCAGCCACTTGCAGCCCCTCATCCTGAAGGTTGATATCTTCTTCTTGCTCTGCCATTTCTGTTACCAAAGAAACATCCTCTTTTTCCTCTGCTTTAGATGTGTCTTCTTCTTCAATCTCCTACCCTTGTTCATCCAAAGACTCCTGACTGAAGACAATGTACATAAGGAATGCCATGGTTTCCTCAAGCACTCTGCACTTTCTGGTGTGCAAGTTACAGTTGAATTTATATTGATCAGGCAGGCTGTCAAATCTTCTGTTCACATGGTACCTCAGCCTGTCAATGGAGATAATATGATTTATATGCACAAAAACCTTTTCTCCTTCCACAATTCTTCCTACCTCTGTCAGTTCTTTGAAGGTATCCCAATGGTCTGAAAGAAAATCTTTGTGATGCTCTAGTACAGAACTCCATGTTGAAAATACTGTGGTATATGTGGAAGTTACTCTGAGCCTTGCATTTGTGAAGAAACTCAGATAGGAGCAAATCTAGAGACTTGTCCTCTTTTGGTTCCTTTTGTCTTGTGATGGAAGAATCAGCATTCTGCTCCAGTCTCTTCCTTTTGCCTGTTCAAAAACTTATATAGTTTGAATTCTATATGCTGACCCTGCCTCCCAATCTTTCATCCCTGCCAGGACCCTCGCATCTTCCATTTCCTTCTCTCTCTGATCCTTTCCTACCTAGCACACTCCATCTAGACTGCAACCTGCCTGAAGAGTACTACCACTACCATATCTCCAGGTTACCTAGAGTGCAGAGTTCAAGCTAGTGAAAGAGCAGTAGATTCACTAGTGCAACTCCAACAGCATGGAAAAGGAAAAAAAAGGTCAGAATTCTAGATTGTTTTCAATGTTTTTTGACATATATTTCTTCCATCCATTGGATTTTTTATGTCCAAATGTCTTCACTCAGCTCCACCCTTCTTGTTACATATTCAATTGATACTGTCCAAGAATGTGGTAAATCACCCAGGAATTTGATTGGAGATGGATATGAATAGAACCTAGAAATTTGCAACAAAATGCGAGGAGAGTGGTTTATACATCTCTAATTAGCCCATATCGCATTTTGCTGCAAATTCCTGTTGTTGACACATTCCTCATGAAAAGCTTCACTCAGCTCCAACCTTTCTCTTGCATATCAAATCATACTGTCCAGGAATCAATGAGATGAACCTAGTGTTTGATTTGACATGCATATGAATAGAGCTGAAGAATTTGCAACAAAATGCGAGGAGAGTGCTTTATATTTTCCAAATGGTCCCCCATCGCGTTTTGCTGCAAATTCCTATGTCTGATTTGGTTCTCACTTCTACCTCATTGTTTTGCTATCTTTGGCCCTGTGGAATTCTTCCTTGATGATGAGAAATGTTTTTGCTTCGGAACAGTTGACTCCCAGGCCCCACCTTTCAAGAGGAAGCTGGACTTTTCTGCTACTATTATTAGACCACAACAATCACCAGGTGAGTCATGAGAGCTCATGAAGGAATTATCTGGTGACCCATCCACACGTGTGAAAAACGACTACATTCCACACGTGTGGGATTTAGTAGCTGCCTTATTTGTATTTTGCACTTATTTGTGGTATCCTGTCTCAGCCCTCTTGCCGTCCAGTCTCTGCTGTCTTGCCTCCCTACCTCCATACTCTGCAACATCATCATCCTGACCAGCAGCACAGGTTCATCCCCAGCACAGGGTACTCATCAGTAGCACAGCACATCCACAGATAGATTTCAGGTCAATAATTATGGGTTCTTCCCTCAGTCTCTGCAATCTTCTTGCCTACCATAGAAACAATCCATCCTGCATGGAAATGCATAGACTCAGTCCATATTTTATTTAGTTGTCAAGACAGAGAAATCACTGCAGGAATGCAGATCTTCAAGTGTGATAATTGCGTGTGAGGGTAAAACTGTACTTATGGGTTCTTCCTTCAGTCTATGCACACTTCTTGCCTTCCATACACTCAATCCATCTTGCATGGACATGCAAACACCTTCAAATGACTGAAGGCATGTTCCAACATGCTGCCTCATGAATTTGCAGGAAAACGCGAGGAGAAGGCCTTAGGAATTTCAAACAGCCGAATCGCATTTTGTTGCAAATATTGAAATGTTGCTTCATCCACCCCTGTCATTCTGGTTTTGTGACTTCCATAGCTATCCATGGCTGTACTCTTCTTGCATAAACTCCATTCATACTGTATTTAGTTGTAAAGATAGAAAAATCACTGTAGGAATGCACCAGCATGTCATTTCAGGAATTTGCAGGAAAACGCGATTTGGACCTGTTAGGAATTTCAAACTCCTCGTATCGCGTTTTATTGCAAATTTTTCAATGTTGCTTCATCCACCCCTGTGATTGCCTTTTTTTTGTCAAAACATGTTCTCCATGGCTGTAATCTCTTTCCATTGCTTCGTATGCAGTTTGTCAGAGTGATGGCAAGAACCAAGTCAACTGCAAGGAAAGCTGGCAAAGGGCCAGGGCTTGCAGCAACAGCAGCTGGGGCAGGTACCAAGAAATTTAGTGTGCCTCCAAAGGGAAGAGCTGCACATGGCAGGAAGGGTAACCCAATGAGCCTGCTCAAGCAAAAGGCCAAGAGATTGAATCATGGTGCAAGTGTGCTAAGGGAGATCAGGAAGCAATAGAAAGCTATAGGCTTTGCAATCCCCAAGGCACCTTTTCAAAGACTGGTGAGAGAAATATGTGATAGTTGGCACCTTGGGTTCAGGTGGAACAGGAATGCCATTCTTTCCTTACAGGAAATGGCAGAGGATTACTTGGAAAAATATTTTGAAGATGCAATGCTAGTAGCATCCCATGCTCACAGGGTGACTTTGATGGCCAAAGACTTCAACACTTTGTCTAGAGTGAGATGGAGGTATGACAAGCTTGTTCATCCTATGGAATGGCAGGACATAAAGATGAGAGACATATTATTAATTCCACCTACAAGGAAGTTGAAGGTAGATAAGGTTAAGGTTATTGAAGTAACCCACTCAAAGAACACTAGAGGGAAGACTGCTTATCTTAAAACTTCATTATTTTGATATCATACTAACTAAATTATATATATTGCAGTTGTATCAGAAGGCTTCTAGATGCATTGGATCACTGTCCTCCTAATGTCTCTCTTTTGGATTCAATAGAGCCAATAAATCTAGAGGTAAAAATTCGTTCCCTCTACTGATGTCTATTTCATGCTATGCCTTTGAACTTATTGAATAATTTTGTTTTGTTCAGAGGTTAACAGTTTCTAACATATCTTTCCAATTGTACAGACACCACAACAAGATGATTCAAGTAGCTGCGGATGGAGAGTGCTGATCAGTGCCAAATATCTACTTTCAAGCTATTTTGAGAAAGAACAGCCAGACCTTGTAAGAAAAAATAATTTTCATTTAGCTTGAAGATAATTCATAATGATACAAAGTGTTCTAAATTATCATATGCCATTGCAGATGAAAGAAGATAGCTTCAACTCAAACTATGTATATAATTTTAGAGCTCATACAATTTGGAGGTTTTTGAGCTATGCCTCCCCCAAACTTATTGTACCAGCTATTGTCGAGTTGGGTGAGAGCTCTAAAGTACAAGAAGGTGTCATACACCTTGATGCCATAGATGAAGCTGATGTGGTGCCACAGGAACAAGCACCTAGTGCTGAGGAGGAGAAGCCACAGGAGCAAGGACCTGCTGCTGATGTTGTTGAGGAGAAGATGGAGCAGCAGCAAACAGATGCTCCTGGGGCAGTGGAGGAGACAATGGAGCAGCATCAACATACTGTACAGGACAGGATGGAGCAGCAGAAAATAGATTCTCCAAAAAATGATGATAGGGAGATCTTGGACCATGTAGAGCAGCCTCTGGATCAAGCTATACATAAATAGAAAATGGATGTCAGAAATATGTTCTACATGTACAACTAAACACTTGTGTACAAAATCTTACTTGATTGAATACAAAACCTTTGTTTATGGAGTCTGTGTTATCTCAATTTTCAAATTTTCAATGCCTTTGCATTTTATCGAGCTCTCTCTTCTTTTGAGCAACTGCAAAAAAGCAATATGAATCAGAGTGGTAAAGCAAACTAATAGCAATGCTTAATGAGACTAGGATAAATTAGATGGTGTACCTTTTTATTGTTGTAGATAAATAAAAAGTCGTTTGAAATAGAACCTTCTGTCTCAAACAGAATGTCATTGCGCAATTGAGCTAGGGAGCAACATTCTCTTAATGAGATATTGACTAGCACATCACCATTCCCAACAACATCAATATCAAGAAGTTTATTTTGTGCACCAAAAGAATCTTCATCTTGATCCATTGGGACTAGTTTTGTGCCTAGCATTCGACTGCGCTTATAATAAAAAGAAAAAATAAAAGTTTGTGATGCAACCATGTACTTCAATTACATAGAAGGTTGGACAACCTCACAAAACACTGAACTACATGTATTCTTATCCCAACCTTTATCCAAAATTTGTGGCATGCATGCCGAACTTGTTGCTTTAAGTGTGAACATTGTTTTTGAAACCTTCACTGGAAAGGTATTAAACAAGTCCACAAAAACTGTGAGAGGCATGCGTAAAGAAATTTTTATTATCTTTGTGGCAATATTGGGCCTCAGAGCTTTCTATACTTCTTTGAAAAGCTTGGCCCTATATGCCTCTGTAACACTAGAATGTGGGTGAGGCCAATCCACTGAATTCCATGCCGGAAGGTCTTGTTTTATTAACACACCATGTGTGTTAGCATTGTCCAGCAACTAATAAAAATGATCAGTAAAAAATAAACCCAATTGAGCTAGCTCTGTTGCACATCGACCTTGGTATTGTTGTTCTCCTATCGATCCATGCAGAACATCTATAAATCCCAGAATACAATCGATGTTTTGCCATGTCTCATACGATGAAGGATATAAATTTGAAATAAAACAACACAAGAATGTCAATAAGCAAAGAGAGAAAGCTTCATCTTAAAAATCCATACACCTCATAAAAAGACCGTATTAGATAATTCGGGAAAAACCCAATTCCCAGAATGGCAGTTTTGGAAGAAATTGTAGCTCCCCTCAATGAAAAAACAAGAGAAATATGTGAAAATAGACTAGATAGCCATTCATGAAGTGTGAAATATCAACTACATTCTCAAATAATAAATAGAATATCAGTGTCTAAACTACGTTATCATCAACAAAATAATAAACTTTGAAACCCATTTGAGTTAGATTCATCTCGTGAGCCATAGTAATGTTCAAAAACACCTTCATAATTCTGGAATTTCCATTGATATTGAGACTCGCTTTTGTTGTGAGCATTCTCATTTGAAAATCTCCAAAACACCGTTTACAAAATGTAGAGTGTAATTAATAACCATGAGTATTGCAATGAAAATGCACAGGCTCTTTAACTTAGTAAGATATGTAGTTGATGGAGAATCAAGATATGTAGTTAAGGAGAATGAATGCCAGATATGTAGTTGATGGAAAATCAATGGGCAATGACAAGCATTTGATGTAATTTAGGTGGCAATGACAATCATTTATTGTGCACTTTCAATTTTTGGACTGACTATCATTATTGTAAAATGATAACTTTACATGTCATGTTGATTACTCATTGCAAAGTAAAAAAGTACATTTTAGGATGGAAACATAACAACTTGTTGATACACCATTGAAATCCCTGAAATAAATCATGATTCCAAAGAAACTCTCAACCACTAGCGGAGAATGGCAGTAGGATAATGGCAAAAGTGCCAATGCACATGTGAGTTTAGGATTCCTTGTGCATGTTTTCAGGTCATGATATGAGATTGGCACCACTACCATTCTCCACTGGTGGCATTCTCCACAGAGATTGGCACAATTCCATATGATCTCTGCACATGGGAGTTTAGGCTTCTCAATGACATTTCTTAGGGCCTAATAAGAGATTGGCACCACTGCCATTCTTCACTTGTACAAATGTTTACCCTACTATTCTAGGAGGGGTATTCCAGTGATCATAGGAGAGTGGTGTCCGATTCCAATCCACATGTGAGTTTGACGATCTCAGAGACTGACACAATTCCATATGATCTCTACACAACGGAGACAATGATCACTACATAAAAGAATGCACATGTGAGTTTAGGATTCCTTGTGCACCACTGCCATTCTCCACTGGTGGCATTATATAATGGCAAAACTGCCAATCCACATGAGTTTATGATTCCTTGTGCTTGTTTTCAGGTCATGGTATGAGATTGGCACCACTACCATTCTCCACTGTTGGCATTCTCCACAGAGATTAATACAATTCCATATGATCTCTACACAGCGGAGATAGTGACCACTACATAGAAGAATGCACATGTGAGTTTAGGCTTCTCAATGCCATTTCTTAGGGCCTAATAAGAGATTGGCACCACTACCATTCTCTTGTACAAATGTTTACCCTACTATTCTAGGAGGGGTATTCCAATGATCATAGGCGAGTGGTGTCCGATTCCAATCCACATGTGAGTCTGATGATCTCAGTATAATTATGTAGGTGCTATCATGAGTTTGGCATCACTTCCATTCTCCACTAGTGGTTGTCTAGACAAACTAAACCTATAGATTGACATTCCAAGGCCTAATAAGAGATTGACACAATTCCATATGATCTCTACACAGCGGAGATAGTGATCACTACATAGAAGAATGAGCATGTGAGTTTAGGCTTGTCAATGCCATTTCTTAGGGCCTAATAAGAGATTGGCACCACTGCCATTCTCCACTTATAGAAATGTTCACCCTACTATTCTAGGAGGGGTATTCCAATGATCATAGGAGAGTGGTGTCCGATTCCAATCCACATGTGAGTTTGATGAACTCATAGATTGACACAATTCCATATGATCTCTACACAGCGGAGACAGTGATCTCTACATAGAAGAATGCACATGTGAGTTTAGGATTCCTTGTGCATGTTTGCAGGTCATGTTATGAGATTGGCACCACTACCATTCTCCACTGGTGGCATTCTCCACAGAGATTGACACAATTCCATATGATCTCTACACAGCGGAGACAGTGATCGCTACATAGAAGAATGAGCATGTGAGTTTAGGCTTCTCAATGCCATTTCCAATTCCCAATTCGGGGAAAAACCCAATTTCCAGAATGGCAGTTTTGGAAGAAATTGTAGCTCCCCTCAATGAAAAAACAGGAGAAATATGTGAAAATAGACTAGATAGCCATTCATGAAGTGTGAAATATCAACTACATTCTCAAATAATAAATAGAATATCAGTGTCTAAACTACGTTATCATCAACAAAATAATAAACTTTGAAACCCATTTGAGTTAGATTCATCTCGTGAGCCATAGTGATGTTCAAAAACACCTTCATAATTCTGGAATTTCCATTGATATTGAGACTCGCTTTTGTTGTGAGCATTCTCATTTGAAAATCTCCAAAACACCGTTTAAAAAATGTAGAGTATAATTAATAACCATGAGTATTGCAATGAAATGCACAGGCTCTTTAACTTAGTAAGATATGCAGTTGATGGAAAATCAAGATATGTAGTTGAGGAGAATGAATGCAAGATATGTAGTTGATGGAAAATCAATGGGCAATGACAAGCATTTGATGTAATTTAGGTGGCAATGACAATCATTTATTGTGCACTTTCAATGTTTGGACTGACTAGCATTACAAAAAAATAACTTTACATGTCATGTTGATAACTCATTGCAAAGTAAAAAAGTACACTTTAGGATGAAAACATAACTTGTTGATACACCATTGAAATCCTTGAAATAAATCATGATTCCAAAGAAACTCTCAATTTCTAGCCCCAAAGAGAATGGCACCGGAAAGAATGGCACGAGAGACACTGTAGTTATGAACATGTTTGCATATTATTCACACACAACAATTACGCACCAATTTACATAGTTGGCAAGAAAGTAGTAATTCCCATAAGTAATGATTGTATAAAGATATACAATGTTGTTATTCAAAACTCATAGTCTGCAAATAGCTCCTCTCCTGCATGTATATCATCTATGGATTCAATACAAATGTGACCATATTCTGCAATATCTATGTTCATCATGGGGTCATACCAAGGTGGAACATCAGGGGAAAATAATATGCACCATATCCTTCATAGGGACAGTAGGGTCCTCTTGGATCGAGTATTTCTTTAGCCTTGGATGAACTCTACATAATTCCTTCCAGTCTCTGTAGGAGTACTTGTCACCTCCAGTCCCTCTCTTGATGGAGCCATGCACAAACAAGCCCAAGCCAGCTCCTGTAATGGTTGACTCATGCACCTCGAAAGCCACATTTTTTATCCAGAACACTTCGTTGATAGGGACAGGTAACTTTGGTGGTCCAAATGGATCTCGTTCTGGTATGTACCTACTCAAGCTTGATTTGAACGTACATCTATCTACATCACAAAAGACAAATTCAATTAGCTACAACAACAGTTATATATATTGAGATAAAATCAAAAAACACTTTGACATATGTACCTTCATGAAAAATACGCATTCTGTAGTCGGGTTATGTAGCCCTTAGCAATGTATTTCTTGATATAGCGACCTTTGTACCCTAGGTCTATAGCCAATTGAGAAACTTGCATAGCATTCATGCTAGAGAGTTGCGGAGCGTTTCTTAAAAGTCTTATTTGGGATGCATTGAGTTTAGGCACCTGGCCATCACCACCATGGGTTGCCCTACCACCTATATCCCTCTCTCTTAGTTGATCTGCAAGAGGAAGATTTCTTGTTTTATATTCCATTCTTGACCATGCATGATTTTCCTCCCTCCATTCATCAATTACTTTTTGGACAAGGTTGATATCCTTATGCCCCTCCATCACAGGTAATTGTCCATACCGATTTGTCTCAATCATGCTGCGCACATCTCTAGTCTCATCGAGTTGTAGTAAGTACGGCATCAACTCTCTCAATAGAATATTATCATCCTTGTCTTGTACATCAAACGTTGAAGGAAATATGCAATTTGATGGAGGGCTAATGCAAGCCTTGTATGGGGAGTCATCAACAAGAATTGTCCTTCTAGCATCACATCCAAATGCCTTTGAGATTTTTGCTAAGGGTTTGAACATTGCCTCAACACCAACCTTGTCAGGCCTATTTATCCTTGTCTTACTGTAAGTGTAGCATCCTTGCTGAGACCATATAACAAAGAAAGGGAGGCTCTCATTTGCATAATTTTGCAGCTTTCCTACCATATCAAGTACGTTATGCTCCATTGCAGTTGACCAGATACCTACATTAAATCTTTGTAGCAAGATTTTAAGAAATTCTATGCACCCAGGACGAACAACCATATAACTATTTTTGCCATGCATAATAGACGGATGTATTGGAGACTTGAATAGGCAGCGACTTAATAACAGGCCATTCAAGTCTAATATGATTGTTAATCGTGGCATATCCAAAGAAATTGTATGTGGATATAGATCCAAATTCTCCTTGAAGTTGCTGGCTTCTGACTCATCCAAATTGTCAGGTGCTATGATTTCATGCATGTTTGCAACAACAATAAGATTATCTAGTTTTGTCCCCAATGTTGAGACAGTACGTTCATCCATGTTCTCTTCTAAGAGTATAGGATTCGTGATATTCCTTGCAATTTTCTCCATTTTTGGGGTTATGTTTTCTTCTATACCTCCTGCATCCATCGCGTAATTGATAGTCTCTATAACTGGTGGTATGTTGTCCTCTACATTTGATGTCTCCACATCCTTCCATGCATCATTGGTCCCTGTGGAAGTTGAGGAATATAGAAATATTTTGACTCTTTAGAGTGGATTCAACAATGTCGAAGCACAAAAGCATATGAAACTAATAAATAACAATAAAGTATGAACATTATCCATCGTCGTTCATTGATTCCATTGTATTTTTGGGGAATGGCAAAAGTGCCAATCTCTCTAAAGGTCAATTGAGAATGCAAATAGTGCAACCTTTCTCTCTGAACTCATAGAGAGAATGGCAATAGTGCCATTCTTCTCTTGGGGTGGTGCTAGTGCCATTTTACATATAAGGTTATGGAGAATGCCACTAGTGCCTTTCTCTATACCCTCATTGGGAGGAGAGAATACTACTAGTACCTTCCCCATGTCCCAAAAGAAATGTACAATGCATGATCTGAAAGCATAGATACTGTATTACTTTGGTCCAATAGATTTGTAGAAAGCACCCAAATCAAAACTTTGGTAGCATAGTTAATATTGTACAATTTTTAATCTTTGTAATGCTTTCAACTAACATAGATTCAAGAAAGGAACATAACAGTATTACCATTTCTACATAACCACAAAGAGAGAATGGCACTAGTGCCATTCTCCATATGAGGTCGCATAAAATGTTAATAGTACCTCTTACGTATAACCCGACATAGGGAGAATGACACTAGTACCATTCCCCATGTCATTATGTCACACAATTTTATCATACCTAATGTTTAATATCTTTAATATGATGAGAGTATGTGCAATCGAGAAAATCCATAAAAGTCATATTATTTTGAAACTGAATACACAAGGCATAAATGAGTAGCTAAAGACCTTGCTCCAAATCTTCCAATGTAATCTTTGGGATAGCTTCAAGATCTGCTTCAGTTAAAGGTCGCAAGTCTTCAATGTGATGCTCACCCTCTTTAATTCCTTCATCGATAGGTGAATCAGCTCTATGTGTCTCAAGAGGCCTCTCAATGCTAGACCAAATCTTAATATGGGGATTATTTGATGCATGTGCCACACACATAGCCTCGACCTCTGTCGCCTGTTGGGATGTCTTCACTAGCGAGATCACTTTTCTTTTGCTTGACAATGCTTGTAATGCCACACATCCATTAGTAAAGACGTCAACAACAACTTCATGTTCCCTACTACAATAGCACCTGATGCACTCCTTGATGATGCCATGCTTCACAACTGCCTCTTTTTCATACTCATCGTCCTCATCAGAATAAAGAATATTGTCCTCAATTATTGTGTATGGCCTTGTGATTTCTAACATGTGCTCAAATCCATCAAACCCATCATGTGAGCTGACAAATGACAAAAAACAGAAGGTCTCAGACAAACCCTTTTGTGCACTATCCGATTCATGGATAACACCCACAAACCTTCTATGCCAAAATCGAGCCTCTATCATTGCTTCCTTGAGATTTACCATCTCTGTCATTGTCATAAATGATAGCAATACATACTGTGACGGAGTGGCAACGGTCTCCATCAAGCCACAGAGCAACTTCTTGAAGGCAGCCTTATCCCAACACATGCCTTTGGCAGATCCCTCTGAGGTGTCAAGCACACACAAGCTGATTGGAAGTTGTCCCTTGGAGTGACGTGTTAGAAAGCTCTCCCCCTCCATCTCCATGTTCACTTGAATAATTGTCCAAGGAAAACAAGATTGCGATGTAGACTTGTTACCCTCTATTGAACTAATCACCCAATCAACATAGATTGACGCGGCTTTTGGGAAATCAGGTGTGGACTTGCCAACTTGCAGCTTCTCTTTGACCCATGACTCACATGAACCCTTGAAGCTCTGATAAACAATTGAATCAATTTTGAAGTAAGTTGCAAGGGCATCCCATGTTTGATGTTGGGGTGAAGGGTGACGTGAGTTGAACTCCTTGATGAGCGCTTCTTTCAGGGCTCTATCATGCTTAATCTCCATTGCCCGTTGAGACATTTCAATGGAGTCCTTGTCTTTGCTTGACTTGACCAAGACTATTTCTTTAGACTCAATCTCTGCTTGAAGTGCACGTACATCTTCGTCTTCCAATCCTAGTAGACACCTCATATATGTTATTGTGGGATTTCGACCCTCAAGATCACCCTGCTTCACCAATGTCAAAATCCTAATCCATTGTTCGTAGATGTCATCATCATATGTGACCATGTGTGTGTCCTTGGTAGCAAAGTTTGCGCCCATCGATACGCTTGCAACTCCTTCAAAATTCTGTATAAAAAATCAAAATCATCTTAGACATTCTTCTAATCCAAATCATGTAATAGAGATAATAATGACACTAGTGCGATTCTCCCATTACCATGTCAAAAGCATGACTTGGTAACTAGAAGAATGGCACTAGTGCCATTCACACATCAGGGAATTGACACTACTATCATTTCTTTTACAAAGCCATAAACATTCTTGAAATAAAAAATTCATACAAAACAAAGTTTATTACTTACATCCCAACTTTGTCGATCTTTATGCCCTTTGACAAGGCCTTGGGCTGGTTTCTTTGGTCGTCCGAATGCAATCCACTGTGCCCTTAGGTGTTGTAAGATATCGATATATGGTT